>NC_061116.1:150698837-150707907 GCF_002878395.1 Capsicum annuum
AATATATTTTATAACATTTAAATTTTAAAAGAGATAAGTTTAAAATAGTATATGTTTATTAAAACACTTTAAGCTAATGATAATTTTTTAAAAAAATAAATCTAATATTTTCAGATTCAAATATTCCTATCCTTTAATTCAAAAAATTTCTACTACTATCACATTTTTTTTTTCAAAATTAAAAGCAATACAACTTGTGTATTACTACTAATATTATTTATTGCTTATTATTATTATATTATTAAAATAATCTCTCTCTCTCTCTCTTTCTATATATATATATATACATACATATATATATATATATATAAAAATTTAAATTACAAAAGAGATAAGTTTGAAATAATAATAGTCTATTAGAACTCTTCTATTATGAGTTTCTAGTTATTAAGATAATGTATTTCAAATTCAAATACTTAACTTTCAATTCAAAATTTTTATTACAATATATTTAACTTTTTCTTAAAATATTTTTAAATTTTGTCCTAAAAACCGTTACGTGGCTATTTTAATATGTTATCACTTGACAACTTGTCTTGTTTTAGTTTTGCTATATATATGTGTGTGCGCACGCGCCACAACTTCTATATTTTATTCTTTTATTATCTTACCACCACCTATAACTATATATGTTGTTGTTGTTGTTGTTGTTGTTGTTGTTGTTGTTGTTGTTGTTGTACAATACGTACATACTACTGCTACTATTGTTTCTACCATTACTATTAACTATTATTATTATTTTAATAATTTTTTATATTTTCATAATATGTAAATAAATTATATTTAAATATATTTTATAACATTTAAATTTTAAAAGAGATAAGTTTAAAATAGCATATATTTATTAGAACTCTTTAAGATAATGATAATTTTAAAAAAAATCTAATATTTTCAAATTCAAATATTCCTATTTTTTAATTCATAAAAGTTTCTACTACTATCACGTTTTTTTCTTCAAAATTAAAAGCAATACAACTTGTGTATTACTACTACTATTATTTATCCCTTATTATTATTATATTATTAAAATAAACTCTCTCTCTATATATATATATATTAAAAAAAAAAAAAAAAAGAGATAAGTTTGAAATAGTAATAGTCTATTAGAACCCTTCAATTATGAAGTTCTAGTTATTAAGATGATGTACTTCAAATTCAAATGCTTAATTTTTCAATTCAAAAACTTTATTACAATATATTTAGCTTTGTCTTAAAATGTTTTTTAATTTTTTCCTAAAAATCGCTACATGTCTATTTTAATATGTTGGCACTCATCTTGTCTTGTTTTAGTTTTGCTTTTATATATATATTAGTTTAGAATACGTGTGTTGCACGTGTATATCACATCAGGCCACCAATCAATATAAAATATATTAAAAAGAATAAATTATTAAAAAATAGCAATTAGGGGTAATATGGCAAATTACAAAGCAATTAGGGGTAATATAGTAAATAATGAATCAGCTAGTCGAAACCAGTGCTTCTATTATATATAGAAAGTTTTTAGCTAATTCTCCATATTTGTTAGGAGTCTATTTTATTGTCCTCGTTTCTTACTCAAAACCAATATAAACAATCCTATTTCTACAAATATGGCATAAGCTAATGAACATTTAAATAAATAACTCAAGAACATGATGATTACTTGTATACCATCTACACGGGTTGCTCTTTCACCAGCCTCTTCTTCCTTTTCCTTTCAACGTCAGCAGCTTCCCTTTCCTTCCCTTTCCCATATCTCTTATTCTGTAATTCTCTAATGCTCTTAGTGTAGTAGAGAATTTCAGAAGCGCACAAATTACTTTGTACGCTTCCAACTGAGCATTATATAATGACCTGAAAAAAGTTTAAAATACACATTAGACAAGATTGAAAAAAGATAGGAAAAAGACGCACATAATGTAATCAAAATATAAAATTTCTATGACAAATAAGCCAAAAAAAACTCATAACTAAGATAAAAAAAAAAAAAAAAAAAAACCCAATAACCACCATGAACTATACCCAAAAAGATATGACACACCTCAACTTAAAAGAGGTTTTATTACTCACCTGAACTAATTAAAAATATAATTTTGACACTCTTAGTGCCTATGTGGCACATATGCCAGTGGCACACACGTGTACCTACGTGGACACTTCAATGTGTTGTGCCACGTAGGCACTAAGGGTGTCAAAATTACACTTTTAAATAGTTCAGGGGTAATAGGACCCTCTTTAAATTGAGGTGCGTCATAGCTTTTTTGGGTATAGTTCAGGGATAATTGGGTATTATCTCTAAAAAACAGAATGAGGACAATAAAGTGGAAGAAAATATATGAAGTACTAACTTTGAGGGCATGTGATTTTTATTTTATTTATTTATTTGATTGAATTTTTGGTTCTATTTATAATAATCGTTTGTTGTGTATTTTTGGAATGAAATCCAATTATATATATTCAAATTAAAAGTGAATTTCAAATGGAATCAAATTTTGTCCTAAATTTTAGGGTGATTAGCGGTTTTATTTTTCTTTTGGAAAAACTACTATCCAACCAAAAAAACCTTACCCATAAAATAGGAGTTTAGTTGTAAATAGAAAACCTTTGACAATTATTATTTAATAGGTTTACTATTATAATAATTTAAAAAAGGGGTGAAAAATAATTTTATCTAAAGTAAAAACTTTTAATAAAAGGTATAAAATTTGAATCACTTTCTAAGGTTCACATTTTTAATATATTATAGATAGATTATAGATATAGATATAGATATAAATCATATCTATATATGTGTATATATATATAACACAAAGTTTGCTTTTATGTTTAAATCTCTAACTATATTTCACTAAGTGTATATGACGGTTGATAGAATTTTTCACAAGTATTAATAAAACTTATTTTTGCTTTTGGTATATAGTCTGTATAGGTATTATATGTTCCGTACATTTGCGTGGATTCTTGGGGTTTTGGCAATTTTTTAATTAGCTTTGCTGGTAAAATTTTTCTGTTTAAAATGTTCCTTGTACATCCAGAATCAACTATAGCCATACCTAGATAACGATAAACATGTAAGAAAATATAACACCAGTAGAACCTCATTAATTTAATACCTTTATTTCCCATTAAACTTACTACATCATCTATTTTTAGATTAAACTAGATACATATCTCTTAAAATCTTATCTACCCAAAGCTCGTGGTTAATATAAGCTATTTGTTCTCTAACTTCTCTTAATCTATTATCTACTTCTTGTAGTTCAATCTAAACTTCTTCTCTAGATTCTGGGGAAAGTTCAAATAATTTTATACTAGAATCTATGTAACTACTACTTACATGCCTTAAGGAAGAAGTGAGGTTTTCCTTTCGGGAGTTCCCTAGTAATAAAATAGACAATTAGATATAATCTAGATAATAGATAGGTAATATAGACAGATAATAATAACAATATAGTAATAATAGAGAATATAATAAACAGATAATAGATAATAAAAATAATAATAATTGACAGGACGAATAGATAGATATATTAATAATATATAAACAAAGTTAATAATAAATAGTAACTAGTATTTATATATATAAGTAATATATATATATATATGCTAATATATATATAAGCAGTAAATATATGTATATATATTATACTATAAATGTATTAAATATATATTATAATCTTATATATACACAACTTATACTACTACTAGTAATAATAATAATAATCAAGAATATATGTTACTTATATATGTATATATATATCCTTTAGTATATGTATTATAATATATATCGTAGATTATATAAATATAATATATCGTAGATTATATAGTTTGTATAGTAATATAGCAAGCAAATTATATATAACAAGTAATTAAAGCAGGTAAGTAATTTTTAGAGATTAAAGCAGAGTTATCATAGTTTTGTTTTAATATGGTGTAAAGTCCTACTCAGTATTCCCTCCTTCGTTGTCCTTAATCCAGTGTAAGTGTCCAGGTCATAAAAATCCAAGTATATTTTCTCCCATAATAAATTATTTTTGTATTTTTTGATTTTTTGATTTTTTTTATACCCTGTTCATCTATTTCTCTTCAGTTTTAGGTATTTTAGCAATATCTTCTTTAATCATACCCCGGGAGAATAACAACAGTCCTTTTTAATCTTCTTCGGATTTTTCAAGTCCCTGGAAATTTACAGATAAATTCATCGTTATTGCTAAAACACTAAGAGAATAACCATGTACTAAGGGTATTTTTATAAGTAATTTACAAATTTTACAAGATCAGAAAAACTGACGAAAAACCGCCGGCAATCCAGATCTTAATAATAAAATACATGTGAAAGAAAATATAAACTTGATTAATTCAAATATAATTTACAAACTTGGGAGAAAAATACAAAGATCTATGTAATTACTACTTACATGCCTTAAGGAAGAAGTGAGGTTTCCCTTTCGGAAGTCCCCTGAAAACTTGACAGCTACCGAAAAATGAAGAACTAAGAAAACTTTTCACACACTCTTTTTTTTTTGAAGTAACTTACAAACTTTAGAAACTAAGAAACTTAAAGAACTTAAGAACATTAAAGAACTCTCTCACTCTTGATTTTTTCTTACTTTTTTCTCTCTTTGGTACATGTTTACGTCTTCCATAAAAGGGGTGTATTTATAGGCATTTGTAGACTTCAAATCTTAACTTTTTTTGTGGACTTCAAATCTCTTCTAAAGACTTTAGCAAAACTTTATCAACTTGGGTGAGTCTGATGGCTAATATCTTTCCTTAATTCTCCTCCATCCATTTATTTATCTGATATTGCATACGTCTGTTATTTTGTCTCTTATAGATATCGTCATTTCTTACGTATTTAAATTTTGTAAAGCTTATGAGTCAAACTCCACTCCTGAATCATCATTTGCGTTTGGGTCTTGGGCAAATTGATCCATGGCTGAGTTGTATTCTCGTCCATACTCATCACTGTCTCTGTCTGATAATCTCAGTCTTGTTCCAATTCTAGGTGATCTTGTTTCTTCTCTTGGAATTAAATAAATTTTGGGTCTTTGCTCTGGTGGGTCTGGATTCATTGCAATCTCCTTAGGCAATTGTTTTGCTAACAACTTTTTTATCGAGTCTACAACTATTTTTTCTATATTTCTTTTTTCATTTTTCATTTTTCTTAATGAAAATCCCTTCTTACTCTGAGAAGAACTTCCTTCAGCTATTGTTTGAGTACCTGCGGCTTTAAAACTAGCTGGGAGTATTCTTCCTACATTTTTTGGCAAAGTGTCAGCCATCAACGGATTTGATGAGTCTTTATCTGCTACCGTTTGAACTGGACTAGCTGTATCATTACCCGATATAGTGGTTCTTGCTGCATTCATTAGGAAATGCACACCCATTAATGGATTTAAGAAGCCTTTACCAGCTACCGTTTGAGCTGGACTAACTATATCATTACCCGATACAGTGGATTTTTTCATTTTTAAAGAGGATGGAGAACTCTTTGGCTGGGTCTCATAAATTGGTTGAGTCTGTTGTGAAAGTTCAAAATGAAGGATTTTTATAAGGTCTTGTAAAATACTTATATGTTTTAACATTTGTCCTTTTTATCTTACAAGGTTTTTATTATCTTGTCTTAAAACTTCATTGGTTTGATTCAGTCTTTTAAAAACTTCGGTCATAGAGGAACAATAATCACAAAATATAATTTTGTTTGTGTCTTTATTAATATGATATTGAGGAAATTTTTGTGTTTCTGGTCTTAAAGCTGGAGTAATAAAATAACTTGGTCCCAAATTTCTCCGGACATAGTCAAGAGTCTCTGAGAGATCATAAAAACCTTTATAAAAAAGTGTTTTATAATCTTTTATGGCATCCATTACCTCTATCCAAGTCTGGAACACGCCTTGCTGATTTCCTCTGAGAACAATAAAGAATTTAAACCTGTTAGTAGTATTTTTCTCAGTAAAATAATAACTTAATGCATTTAGAACTGGAACAAAATAACTATTGTCTCTTCTATTATATGTTATCCATAAATTGTCTAGTAGACATATCTGTGGCTTATCCATTTGTACTTTCATCTTTCGGCTAAAAGTTAAGTTAGATGGTTCGTAACATACCAAGTTGCGGGGTCCAAAAATTATTCTATCTAACTTTGGCTGTTCTAGCATCGTAAGTGGTCTGAAATGAGTATTGCTCATTAGTGTCTTTAGATAGTCTTGGGATGATGAGGCTTCTGCCTTGCCTTTTCCCTTTCATGTATTCATACTGAAACAAAAATCTTTAGTTGTCTTCTTTAATTAATCTACTTAGTTGATCTTCTAAGTTATTATCTTTTCCTTTAATATGTTCTAAAACAATATTATAGATTGAAGTAGCATCTAGGAAATATAACCATCTCCTTTTACTACTATTCTTATCTTTTATTTTCTGATAAAAATTTACTATAGCCTCGCAGTCTGCTCTTACTAGTATTTCGGGCTTATTTAATATATAAAGTTTAAAACTATTCAAACCATAAATTACTGCTAGTGTTTCTGGATCTATGCTATTTAATTTTCCCTTTTCTTTATATTTTCCACTTGAATAAGCACAAATTATTTCATCCTTTTTATCACTATATTTGTTAGGTTTTGCTTTTAATACTGCTCCCCATCCCTAAAGGCTTCCATCTGTCTCAACTATTAAATAATCTGTTTTTAATGGTAATGTTAAGCCTGAAATGTCTTGTATCATGCTTTTAAGTTGTTGTACTAATTTTATGTCTTAAGTATTAAAAGTTTTTTGGCCTGTTGATCTTGTTTTAGAATATACTACTTTACCTAAGTCTTTGATAAAAGTTCGAGCATAATTTAAAAGTCCTAAAAAATTTTATAAATCCTTAGTCTTGTCTAATTTATCTGGTATTTCTAAGATTTTTTTAGCTATGTGTGGTTGTAATTTTATTCTACCGTCTCCAATAACTACTCCTAAAAAATTAATACTATTTTTACATAATTTCATTTTCTTTCTACTTATTATTATTTCATTATCTACAAATAATTTAAAAACTTGTTGTAAATGTCCTAAATGTTCTCTCATATTATTACTAAAGACTAAAAGATCATCTACGTAAACTAATACAAAATTTTTATAGTCTCTAAAAATACTATCCATTTTTCTTTGAAAAATTAGAGGAGCCGTCTTTAATCCGAACGGCATGACCAATCATTCAAAATGTCCTTCTGGACATGTGAAAGATATCCATTCTATACTATCTTCATGCATTTTAATCTGCCAATATCCAGATTTACAATCAAATTTACTAAATACTTTTCTTCCTTGTATTCTATTTATTAATTCTGTTTTGTCTGGTAACTTATATCCATTCATTATAGTATTATCATTTAGTCTTTTATAATTTATTACCATTCTAGCTTTTCCTCTTATTATTTCACTATGGTTTCTTACTATGAAAGTTGTTGACCTATGTCTTGATGTAGATCTTCTAATTATTCCTAATTCTAGTAGCTCTTTTATTTGTATTTCAAAGTCTTTAAGGTCTTCATTTGTAGCTTCTATAGATGTTGTTTTTATAATATATTCTATGTTAATTATTTCTAATTTGCAGGTAATTTGATTGGAGTCCCAATGTTGCAGGGGGGTTTCTCCGATTATCTCTATCTTATCTAGGATTTGTATTATTTTCTCTAGGTCTTGTTGATCTTTTGTTACTCCTATATGTTGTATACCTTTCTTAAAATTGTATAATTCTATATCCATTTCTATTAAAGTATAGTCTTTTTATATTTCTTCTACTACTAATAAATATTGTAATTCTTCATACATTGTTGTCTTTTTATTATCATTACATGTACAATTTTCTCCTTTATCATATTCTAGTGGTATTTTGAGTTTTATTTGGTCATCTGAGTTTTCATCTGGCGTATCCTTAAGAAAATGATATTTAGTTAAAATAGGTTGTGTCTGTACTGGTGAGTGAGTGATATTACTGGCGAATATTACCCAATTCTTTGTAACTAAACATCCTCCATTATTTTGTACCCTGAAGTATAATCCTAACACAAAGTCTGCTTTTATGTTTAAATCTCTAACTAGTATTTCATTAAGTGTATATGATGATTGGTAGAATTTTTCACAAGTATTAATAAAACGTATTTTTGTTTTTTGGTATATAGTCTGTATAGGTATTATATGTTCAGTCCATTTGCATGGATTCTTGAGGTTTTGGCAATTTTTTAATTAGTTTTGTTGGTAAAATTCTACTGTTTAAAATGCTCCTTGTACATCCAGAATCAACAATAGTTAAAGTCTCGAACTCATAGTCTTGATTTTTTATTCTTGCTAAAACTTTGACTGTACTAACTTTCTTTTCTTCATTACATATCATTCCTTCAAATGGTATCATCATTGATTTTTTCTGTCTAACTCTATTATTTTCAGCAAATGCATTTAATAATTCTACTTCTAATAAGTCTTCCTCTATAATTACCTCTTTATGTTTTTCGAGGTTATAAACTCTCATTTCTAATATTTTTTTTCTTTCTTCTTATTCTAATATCTTATCGTCTGGTGTTTTAACTATTGGTTCAAGTTGTTTCTTGTGAAAATTACTTAAATTGTTTGTTGATTTTTGAATTTTTAAGATCTCTGAGGTTTTTTCTATACATTTTAAGCATCCTTCCTTGTAACATTTCCTACATTTTGCTTTTTTGTTTTTACTTGGAAACCATTTACAAAAACAAAACTGATTACCGTCTAATCATTTTCCTTCCTCAAATTCATGTTCACATTCTTCTATCAAATTTACTAAATCATAATAGTCTGAGTTTGTCTTTTCTAATCCTATTTCATTTATAAATTCCTATTCTCCAGAATCGGAAGAACCAAATTTATTTATTTCCTCTTCAAAGACTTCCATACTTCTAATAGAGTATATACTTTCATTATCTGACATATATTCGCCTATATTTATTAAATTTTCATTTACATCTTTTATTAATTGTGCATTCCTAGATTTATTATTGATTCTTCTTGGACAAGTATTTGTTAAGTGCTCTATGCTACCGCAGGTAAAACATTCTAATTTATTTTT
>NC_061116.1:150710907-150848679 GCF_002878395.1 Capsicum annuum
CCACTTAACCCTAACCTGGACTCGGCCCGACCCATAATTTGGATAAATTTAATGGGTTGATTTGGGTTGACCCGGCCCAGCCCACTTAACACCCTTAGTTGGGGATCGTATTGATAGAGAAGCTGGGAATAAACTAAGTGCTAATCTGGTTGATGATGTTGAAAAAGAAAATATTAATGTAGGTGATCACATTAATGTAGTAGTTGGAGAACACCTAAGCGATAATGTCGTTGATGATGTTGGACAAGAAACTATTGGTGTAGGTGATTGTATTGATAAAGATGCAGGTGATAGATTCATTACAAGTGATGAATGGAGTGAATTTCCAAATTTTGATTTTTTTAAATTTATACCATGTGAGAATAAGATTGGAGAGGGGGTAAAAAATAGTTTGGAGGATAGTTGGTCTGATTTTCCTGATTATGAAGTATCTAAATTTACCCAACCAATTTTTTATGAGAATGTACAGTGTATGAAAGATGGGGTTGAGAATAGTCAGGAAATTGATTCGTCTGTTGTTCCGGATAGGGAAATCTCAAAGTATACTCAACTTGATAAAATTGTTGCACATTCTGTGATTAAGAAAGCTGTTAGAAAGATTGATACAGATTTAGGTTGTAAAAGTGTTGCATTGGAGGCTACAAATATTGTGTGTGACAATATTATATTGAAGATTGATACAGAAGTTCTTATTGATGTTGGAAGTGTAAGAAAAAATCTTGATGATACTTCTGTAGGTGATAAA
Source organism: Capsicum annuum (assembly GCF_002878395.1). Classification (NCBI taxonomy): domain Eukaryota; kingdom Viridiplantae; phylum Streptophyta; class Magnoliopsida; order Solanales; family Solanaceae; genus Capsicum; species Capsicum annuum. The sequence goes on from NC_061116.1 coordinate 150,711,653, forward strand.
TCTACTGTCATCTTGGATGACACACTGGTTGTCCTTCGTAGAATAAGAAAACCAGTTGCGATATGTGAATTACCATACGTGTCCAAGTTTGATTCTAGTTGTAGGAACGTTCAAGGTCAACTAACTAAGTGCATAGATAAAAGGACATTCAAGAAAACACATATTAAGTATCAAACATCCATTCACCATAAGTATTACAAAGTCATTTCTTGATATGAAGTTGTTGTCTTCATTTAACAAGTTTGTTGATAAATCATTCCAACTTAATTCAAAGTAAGTTTTTTCTTTCTAGATTTTTATAGCTTAAATTTTTATTATTTTTGTGTCATAACTAATATGTTGTGTCATGCTTTCTATTAATAATCTATCAAATGCTTTTGATTTTGGTGTTGTCATGATTAAAATAAAAGAATGGTTCTACACGTTTGGATATGCAGGAGTACCTTTAACTGATTCAATAAGTCCATTATCCACCATGGTTTGCTAGATAGTAGTACTGAAATATTCTTTATTGATTCTGACAACGTAATGTAGTTTATTAAAATGATCTTTTATTTTTACTTTTCAGCATATTGATGTGCTTTTTTTACTACTTATGGAATAAATCAAAGCACTCTCTTTTGGATGGTGGAAGTTCATTCACAATAATTGATTATTGGTTTAATTGCTTGACACAAAGTTTATATACAAAGTTTTTGGGTAAGAGAAAAGATGTTGCAATTATTAAAGAGGACAATGAAATTATTGAGTATATCCTTAGATTTGTTATGATGTGTAATGTGTCATGGTATTCTGTTGATAATGTTTTATTCCCGATAAATATTTCTGAAAACTTTCACTGGATTTGGCTTGTCTGTCTTTTAAAGATCGATATATTTATGTTTATGATTCAATGCGTGGTGCAGGACATAGACGTGTTGCTGAGAAAGCTGTTTTAGCATATTCAGAATTGATACCATACTTCCTTTCTTCTATTAATTTTTGGGACAAAAGAAGTGATGGAATTACAGCTGCTGGCTCGTTTGGTATTCGGATGGTTGATGGATTGCCCACTCAAAAGAACACGTAAATTAGTACTAAAAAGCTAATTCTGTTGGTAGTTTTTCACTTCTTTTTCTTTTTGATTATTATACTCATTTAGGAATATATTGTAGGGATCGTGATATTTTAGTAGCTACTTTTACAGAGTACATGATTGAAGGTGTTCAAATTCCTGCAAGTATAGATGATATTAATAGCATAAGGAGCCGATAAGGTGTATTACTGTAAGACCCCACAAAGTCCTAGACCATTTCAGTCCTTCATAGCATGCCAAAAGAGGTCCCAGACTTAGAAAATTTCAACGAAGTGTTAAGACTTAGAAACATTTTTAGCCTTCATAATTGGATGTTCTTATTTTCGATCCTTACGACCTTAGAATGTCGATTTTCAAGTTGATTCATGACCAGGGATTCAATAGGTCATATTAGGTGAGTTTCAAAATTTTTGGACATCATTTGAGTCATGTTTGGATGACCAAAATAGCAAGCCAACTCGATCTTGACGCATCGCATTGGCTATCGTATTGTCCCTATCGATGCGGTGCATTGGTTACCGCATCACTAGGCCAATTTTATGAAATAGGTACGGGTTTGTGGGGGTAATTGGGTTATTTTCCCTCACCATACTCAACCATAACACGAAATTAAACCTTTTAAAGGGCAAAATTCACTCATTATCTCACAAATATTCTCAAGAAATAAACCCTAGTTCATCAAGCTCAAGTCCAAGTTCCAAGAAATCCCCAACTATCTTCACGAAATCAACAATCAAGGTATATTAGGTGTTCATCCTTGGGTTTGCTTCCACCCTTGAAGTTCAAGAACCCTTTTTAAAACTATAAGTTTTTTAGATTCATGATTTACGTGCATAAATTGGGTTGTATTCATGTTTGTGTTGTTGTATGGATTTCAATTCAAGATTTAACTATAAGTTTCATGAACATAAGATAGAATGTATGTTGATTGATGTAATTCCCATGTTAAAACACTTGAAATTGTATGTTTAAGTTGTAGTCTTGATGCTTATGTGTTGTTCATTATCATGTGCATTAATTATGCTCCCCAAGTGTTTGATAGAATGTCCATGTTAATTGAATAGTGTAATCATGACATGTTAGCATGTGTTTTCATTCATGTATAAGTTCATGACCTCCAAGTGTTTGATGAAATGTCTCAGTGAATGAATTATGAACAATTGACTATTGTTATGCTTTCAAGATTGGCTATGTTTGTCAATTATGCTATCGAGTCCTGGGGATATTTATTACCTAAAATTTAGTTGTTTACTTAGTTGCGGTAGTTATAGAATAGTTCAAGTAAAGGTCAAGAACAATAGTACTTAATCAGCTAACAGAACTCAGTGAACTCAGTCCAGTTCAGTCAGTCAACACGATCAGTGTCAGTTCAGTTAAGCCTAGTACAGTCTAGTGATCAGTTTACTGTTATTTAGTTGGGAGTAGGATTTAGCACCGAGCGGATGGGGGGCATTCCTGCCAGCGGAGGGTTTGACCCTTAGTAGCAGTCCCTGCATTACAGAACTACGTAACCAGCATAGGGTAAGTCATTCTCCTGCTAGACTAGGGTTGACGTAATCATATATATATTTATGAGTTTTCTTGCCAGATTAGGGTTGACATAGTATTGTTAGTATCCCGTGGCAAGGTGATAACACCCTTCCAACTGGGGTCACAGGTTGGACCCCAAATTAGTCTATATCAGGGTATGTCGGTTAAATTAACACTCCCACAGTTAGAGTTTTAGTTTTAGTATTTAGTAAAAAACTCAGACAGTTCTACAGAACCATGGCTATCGGTTATCAGTTACTTAGCCATCAGAATTTCATACTCAATTTCAATATAATCTCAGATACACGATGTATACTTATATGCACAGTGTTACATATTCAACATATTTAGTAGTTACAGTTTTGCATGTACTCTCATCCAGTTACTTCATGATATTCATTCAGTCAGTTATCATCTCATGCATATGAACCCATGTATATCAGCTTTACCTCACTTATTATACAAGTACATTCCATATACTAACACATACTCTCTTTTGTGCTATGATGTCTCATATCATAAGTTCAGATGCACGGGTTCCTGATCAGACTTAGCAGCTCAGGTTATCAATGGCAGATTCAATAGTGAGTCCTCATTCATTGAGGATATTATTTTATTTTAGCATTTTAGCAGATTTAGTATGTTTAGTAGTTGGAGTTAGTTGGAGACTTATCCTATCAACTCCATATTCAGACAATTAGAGGCTTTTAAACTAGATTACTTCAGACAGATGTTCAGTATTTTTAGTATTATTATCGGTATTTCGTATTTGTTTTTAGTTTATGAACCTTATGGCATTTTCAGCCTAACTTCCACATATATTTTCAGTATTATTATTCAGTGCTCACAGTAGGTACCAGTCATGGGTTAGCTTGTGATCCTTCGATGTTGTAAGCATTGTGTGACGTCCAGGGTGTAGACTCGGGGCATTACAAACTTGGTATCAGAGCCTAAAGTTTCTAAAGATTCCTAGAAAGTTGGAAAGTCACATCAAGTAGAGTCTTGTGCATGGGTGTGTAGCATACCACACTTATGGACAAGAGGCTATGAGGAATTTTTAGGAAAAAAGTTCCCTTCTTTCAGTAAATATCATGTGAGTGAGCATGAGCTCAAGTTGAACTCTCTGTCTAATCCAATTTTCCCTTCCGTTTACAGGATAGGCTTCCCAAAGAGACCAACGAAAGAAGAACTGAAAACCAGCCAACACCTCCGCCCTTTCAGGTTGATCCCTTGAATGAGCATGTTTCTCACGTAGAATTCAGAGTATCTTTCACCACTCAAGCTCATTTTATGGCAGCTCAGAATAATTGACCAGCTATTGTTCAGGCCAACCCAGTGGTCAATACTGTTGCAGCTAGAATTTGGGACTTCACCCGAATGAACCCTCCTTCATTTTCTGGGTCTAAGTTTGAAGAGGAACCATAAGAATTCCTTGACATGGTGCAAAAGGTAATATATATTATGGGGGTAAACGCTAGTGAGAGAGCTAAGTTAGCTGCCTATCAATTGCAGGATGTGGCTCATATATGGTTTAAGCAGTGGAAGGTAGATAGGGCCGCAAATGCAGGGCCTATAGAATGGGAAGAGTTCACTACTGCCTTTCTAGATAGGTTCTTCCCGTTGGAGTTGAGGGAAGCCAAGGTGTTAGAGTTTATCAACCTGAAGTAGGGCAGCATGAGTGTGAAAGAGTATTCCCTCAAGTTTACTCAGTTAGTAAGATATGATCCTCATATGGTGGCTGACAGCAGATCTAAGAGAGTAAGTTCATATCTAGTATATCCGACAGTATAGTCAAGGAGTGTAGGACCGCAATACTGATTAAGAAAATGGATTTGACTAGGTTGATAGTCCATGCTCAATAGATTGAGGAATAGAAAACTAAGGAGAAAGAAAGAGAAAACAAGAAGGCTAGAATAGGTAACTTTAACTTCACTCAACCTAAGTCAGGGGGTGGTAATTGTCCTCAGTTCTGCCCAAAATCTTCAATCCCAGCTCCATCTCCAGCCAGTGCTTCGGTGCCTAAATTCAGAAATGGTAACAAGGATAGGGCACCAGGCTCTAAATCCCCAAATTGAGTTGGGGCATGATTATAGCGACTATTTGGTTGCCTGTCTCAACAGGGTGCCGCTTCCAATGCTACCAGTGGGCAGCGCCCAAACATGCTCTATGCACTTCATTCCCGATAGGATCAGGAAAGTTCTCCTGATACGGTCACTGGTACGTTATAAGTTTACCATTTACATATTTATGCTTTGCTAGATCCAGGAGCTTCTTTGTCTTTTGTAACTCCTTATATAGCTGTTGACTTCGGAGTCAGTCCCAAAATCCTAACAGATCCCTTCTTAGTCTTTACCCCAATGGGTAAATCTATCATAGTTCGGTGGGTATACAGGAACTATCCGAGCGTGGTATTTCAGAAAGTTACTTTAGCAGACTTAGTAGAGTTAGAGATGACAGATTTTGACGTCATTCTTGGTATGGATTGGCTTTATTCATGTAATACTTTAGTTCATTGTAGAACAAAGTTGTCCATTTCTAGTTTTCGAATGAACCGGTCCTTGAATGGAGGGGTAGTATAACAGAATTTAAGGGTCAACTTGTTTCATACCTTAGAGCGAGAAAAATGATATCTAAGGGGTGTGTCTATCATTTGGTATGAGTAAAAGACTCTAGTTTCGAGATTCCTAATCTTGAGTCAGTTCTAGTCGTAAGTGAATTTCCAGATGTGTTTCCCAAAGATCTTCTCGGAGTTCCTCCCGAAAGGAAAATTGACTTCGGAATGGACCTTCTTCCTAATACTCAGCCCATTTTTATTCTTCCACATAGATCAGCTCCAGCCGAACTTAAAGAGTTGAAGGAACAGTTAAACGATCTCCTAAATAAGGGATTCATCAGGCCCAGCATCTCCTCGTAGGGTGCACCAGTTCTATTCATATGAAAGAAAGACGGTTCTCTTAGAATGTGTATTGACTACCGTCAATTGAACAAAGTCACCGTTAAGAACAAGTATCCACTTCCTAGAATCGATGACTTATTTGACCAACTTTAGGGTATCAGTTACTTTTCTAAGATAGACCTCAGATCAGGCTATCATCAGCTCAGAGTCAGAGAATGTAGTATTTCAAAAATAGCTTTTAGAACTTGGTATGGTCAATTCAAATTTCTAATCATGTCATTTGGTCTTACTAATGCCCCAACGGCTTTTATAGACTTGATAAACTATATGTTCAAGTAGTACTTGGATATGTTCGTCATAGTCTTCATCGATGATATTTTTGTCTACTCCCACAGTAAAAATGATCATGCAGACCATCTCAGAATAGTATTACAGACTCTCAGAGCCCATCAGTTATTTGCCAAATTCAATAAATACGAATTTTGGCTAAGGTTGGTAGCTTTCCTTGGTCATAGTTTTTGGTGATGGCATTAGAGTTGATCCCCAAAAGATTGAAGCAGTGAGAAACTAGCCTAGACTCATCTCTTCATCAGATATCAGGAGTTTCTTGAGTTTGGCTAGCTATTACCAACTATTTGTTAAAGGATTTTCATCTATTGCATCCCCCATGTCCAGATTAACTCAGAAAAAAGTCAAGTTTCAGTGGTCAAATTCTTGTGAGAAGAGTTTTCAGGAGTTGAAGACTCGATTCACTACAGCCCCAATTTTGACTTTGCCCAACGGTTCAAATAGATTTATTATTTATTTTGATGCTTCCAGAGTTGGTTTGGGGTGTATTTTGATGTAGAGGGGTAGGGTTGTGGCCTATTCCTTGAGATAGCTTAAGCCTCATGAAAAGAATTATCCCACCCATGATCTCGAGATAGCAGTTGTTATGTTTGCCTTAAAGATTTGGAGGCACTATTTGTATGTGGTGCATGTGGATGTATTCACAGACCATAAAAGCCTTCAGTACGTGTTTTCACAGAAAGACTTGAACTTGTGTCAGAAAAGGTGGTTAGAGTTGTTGAAAGATTATGACATGAGTGTTCTGTATCACCTGGACAAGGCCAATGTAGTGGCAGATGCTCTCAGTAGGTTGTCCATTGGTAGTGTTGCTCACGTTGAGAATGGTAAGAAGAAGTTAGTTCAGGAAGTTCATCAACTTTCCAGACTAGGTGACCATTTGGTTGATTCGGCTGAGGGCAGTGTTTGGGTATAAAATAGTTTGGAGTCTTCTTTAGTTTTCGAGGTAATAAAAAGTAGGATAGGGATCCTAGTTTAGTTAAGCTAAAAGAGTCAAGTCAGAGACCAAAATGTAGAGTTTTTCTCCCAATGGGGAGATGGTATGTTGCGTTACCAGGGTAAATTATATGTGCCATGTGTGGATGGCGTGAGACAGCAGATTCTTGCAGAAGTGCATGGTGTGTATTACTCGATTCAGACAGGGGATACTAAGATATATCGTGACATGCGGAAAGTCTATTAGTGGAGTGGGATGAAAAGAGATATTACAGAGTTTGTGGCTAAGTGCTCTACTTGTCAGTAGGTGAAAATTGAGCACCACAAGCCTAGTGGCTCTATGCAGGAGTTCAGTATTCCCACATGGAAATGGGAGGAAGTGAACATGGACTTCGTGATGGGTTTGCCTCATACTCATTATCGGCATGATTCGATTTGGGTTATTATGGACAATATGACCAAATCAGCCCATTTCTTACCAGTATATACCTCTTATTCTACCGAAAACTATACCAGGTTCTATATTAAAGAGTTGGTTAGGTTACATGGTGTCCCATATTCCATCATTTCAGATAGTGGTACGCAGTTCACCTCTCACTTTTGAAAAGCCTTCCAAAAGGGTCTTGGTACCCAAGTTCACCTCAGTACTACCTTCTACCCTCAGACAGATGGTCAAGCAGAAAGGACTATTCAGACTTTAGAAGATATGTTGATAGCGTGTGTCATTGACTTTAAGGGTAGTTGGGATGATCACTTACCTTTGATTGAGGTCATGTATAATAACAGCTATCATTCCAGTATTCAGATATCTTAGTTTGAGGCTCCTTATGGGAGGAGATGTAAATCTCCTATTAGTTGTTTTGAAGTAGGTGAGGCCACGGTAATAGGGCCTAACTTGGTGTTTGTTGCTTTAGAGAAAGTGCAGTTAATCAGAGAAAAATTTAAGATAGCTCAGAGCCGATAGAAATCTTATACAATTGTGAGAAGGAAAGAACTTGAATTTGAGATTGGTGATTATGTGTATTTGAAAATCTCTCCAATGAAAGGGGTGAAGAGGTTCGGTAAGAAGGGGAAGTTTAGCCCCGATATATTAGTCCTTATAGGATTCTGAGTCATTTTGGGAAGGTAGCCTATGAGCTTGAGTTACCTGTAGACTTAGCATTAGTGCATTCAGTGTTTTATGTCTCCTTGCTAAAGAAGTGCATTGGTTACTGACCAGTTATAGTCCCTATAGAGAGTATAGATGTTCAGAACAGTCTCTCTTATGAGGAAGTCCCAGTCGAAATCCTTGATCACCAGATTCACAAACTAAGGAACAAAAAAGTTTCTTTGGTCAAAGTTTTTTGGCGGAATCAGTCCGTTGAGAGAGCTACTTGGGAAACATAAGAATACCTGCGAACCAAGTATCCTCACCTCTTTTCTGCAAACTCAGACTCAGCCTAAGGTAACAACTTTCCTTAGATTTACTCTATTCCATGCTCAGTTACAGCTGCATAAAATTCTCATAGCATTCATCCATTCATGAAATAGTTCAATCATGTTTCATGTCTCCAGAATTCAGTCATGCTTCAGTTATGCATGTCAGTGTAAGTACAGTTCCTCAGTTCCTCTCAGTTCAATCAGCCTCATTCGAGGACGAATGTTCCCAAAGGAGAGATATTGTAAGACCCCAAAAAGTCCTACCCCATTTCAGTCCTTTATAGCATGCCAAAAGAGGTCCTAGACTTAGAAAATTTTAGCTAAGTGTTAAGACTTAGAATCATTTTAGCCTTCATAATTAGATGATCTTATTTTCGATCTTTACGACCTTAGAATGTCAATTTTTAAGTTGATTCATGATCAGGGATGTCAATAGGTCATACTGGGTGAGTTTTAAATTTTTTAGACGTCGTTTAAGTCACATTTAGATGACCAAAATAGCAAGCCAACGCAATCTTGACGCATCGCATTGGCTTATGATCAATATTTCCAGTATTATTTTCGTCTACACATTTTTTCATGCATACGCATAATGCTTCGCTTTTAAGTTTCATCAATCACAACATACACATGACTGGTAGAAGTCATTACCTGTAATATACAATAAACCATTAAGCAATTGTACCATACCACATATTAGTCAGTATGAATTACAAATAACAACATAGTTTCTTTACCTTTATTTTATCTGATAAAATGAGATTTTCCCTCATTATTGTGTTGTACTTTTTTCCCAATTCAGTAAATGTTGCTTGTGCATTTATTCTATTTTCATTATTCCATTTTATTACCAAATCCATTATGAATTGTAGTAGCTTCTTTACTGACAGTTCTTTTGCCTCTTTATTTGCTAAATTTAGCGACTCTGCAATATTTGAAGTCATCACCATAGATCTATTGACACTTGAATGTGCTATGGACTATTTTTCATAGACAATTTCAAACAAGTAAGGCCTCAGCTTCTCATCAATTTTGTCTGCATCTTCCATTAGTCAATCAAAATCTGCCTTTATGTAAGTTTGAGCCATTGCAAAAAAGATTTCCTTTAGCTTCTTCTGATTTCTCTTGAATTTTTCTTTGATGTTATTCCATAGATGATAGATGCATATACAATGAGATGTATTTGGAACACCTTTGCAATAGCCTTTAATATACTTTCAAGCCGATCAGATACTATGGACATATTTTCTTTTTCACCATATGTTATTTTAAACACACTAAAAAACCATTCCCATGAAACATCATTTTTAGAATCCATAATAGAATATGCTAATGGTAGAATTTTCCATGATTATGCAAGTGAAAAAAATCAAACATCTTAGACTAGTATGAATAATGAATATTAAGCTTTTGCAATTTGTAATTGTGTTAAAAAGTTGAATTTCTACATCTTTTAAAGAAGTACTACTGTATTTGAAAGAAAATCATTAAACTAACCTGCTGCATCAAGAACTCTAGCACACAACATGGTCCCCCAATACGCGGATTTAACGAAAGTACCATCAACAACTATTGTTGGCATGCAATATTCCCATCTTTTAATGGATGCATTCAATACGACAAAAGCATACAGAAAGTGATTACCCTCTGTCTTGTGTAGCCTTGTATATGAGCCTGGATTGATTGTATTTACCATATACAAGTGAGCTGGTAGTTTAGCATATGATTTATGCAGGGAACCTTTGACTAGTTCACTTGCCTTTTCTTTTGCGTTGTATGTTTTTTTGTAGTTCATTCTAATCCCATGAATGTTTCTCATTACATCCATGATCTCTGCGGGGGTGAATGATGATTTCAAATTTAGATACTTGTTCTTTACCATTTTAGCAATGGTTAATGAAGTAGCATGGCGTTGCGAAAGCATTCTATCCGCAATTAAACAGCTGTAAACATCAAAGAATCTTGACACCATGAATACCTCTGACTGTTTTTTACTGGAAGATCGAAAACTCCATTGTCATTTTTCATCCGCACATTGCAGCTAGTAATGTATGAGCAGATGCTAACACATTTGAGGCTTTTAACTCTAAATAATTGCAAGGTCTTGAGCAAATTTTGTCATTTTTGATTGTTTTATGTTTGATTTTACAGTAGAAGTTGATATGATAGAGAACCAACAATAATGGAAGCAAAAAAGCTAAAATCTGAAGCAATTAAAAAACAAGTGCAACTGATGACATGCATGATAGTTCGTCAGCCCGATGATAGGCTATCAAGGCCATCGTCAGCCTTAAATAAGGAATGAGTTCCAGCTGGTAGAATCGACGATATTTTATGATAGGCCATCATAATGGTGATAAGTCGTCAGGAATGTCATCAGACTTAGCCAGGATATAAGAATTGGAGCAAAAGTGTGATGACATTTTTGATAAGTCATCACAGTCCTGATAAATCATCAGAAGTTGCCGTCAACATAAGATAGAACTAGTGCAGATTTAAAGAAGACCTGATGACATTCTTGATAAGTCGTTAGGATCCTGATAAGGCGTCACCGATAGTCATTGTCTATTTCGAGAAAAAACTGTAACCTTGATTTTGTTTCTTTATTTAAGACAAACTATTTAAAGCTTTGTTTTAGGGTTTTCTAGAGGATTATTATTATTATTGTTATTCCGCACAAGGGGGTTGAAACTTGAGTTTTAAGAGACGTATTTTGATATTTTCTCTCTCAAATTTCTTGGCTTAAAAAAGCAAATACTTTAGAGAGATTATTATCATTATTCTGGGATTTTCCATTGTGATTTAATATGAGAATCTCTAGTTTCTATTCATCTTATGGTAATTTTATCTTTCAAATCATGAATTCAACTAGTTGCTTCGATTATTACATCATAAGTGGCTAAATTTCTTTAACCTGAATTATGGAATCTAGGGTTAGGTCTTGATAAGGTGCTAAGTGTTCAAGATTCAAAAGGTGATAGTATTTCTTGATAATTTTGATGTTTTAATTAACGTTTATTGGTTGCAAACAATAGACACACCTGCTTTGATTTGCTTGAGAAAGAAATCAAATATTGTAGGAAGTGAATTATCAATAGGGACTCGGAAATACTTCGTTTAATAATTAGCGTTGTAACAAGTTTGGTTAACCTGAGGTAAAATCTGGGCAGTAGATAGAAATTCCCTAAGTCCGAGAGGATTAGGGAATTAAATGCTTAAGTAGGTCGAGAGACATTTAAGCAGAACATCGATAAAGATATCTTGTTATCCTACCCACCGCGAGAATCTTGAACCACCTTTAGCATCTGTCATTTACCGGAAGCCATAGTGAACATAATTCTGGTTATTTAATAAACTCTTGATTACAAACACTAAAACTAAAGTGACCAGCAATTATTTGTTAATCATCAACCCCCCCCCCCCATTTTATCTTTTCGTATCATTTGTTTGAATTTAACTTGTAGCTTTAGTTTCAAACTAGTTTAATCGCCACTCATATTATTCCCTATGGATTCGACCCTGACTCCAAAGTTGGATAAATATATTGACAACGACTGTCTTACACTAAATTGAGGTGTAAGTTGAGCGTTATAAAAAATGGCACCGTTGTTGGGGAACAATTTGGCGTATTGAGTTGGTTTGGAATTTTAGCCTATTTGCTTGAATTCAAACTTGTAACTATTTATTTTTAGTTTTCTTTTATTTCTGGTGTTAGGTAGATTTTTATTTTAGTTTACTTATTGCTATGGCATCGTGGAATGAACATGAACTTGGTGGTTGGAAATCTTATCTTGATGATCTATGTCCATATTGTGATGGACCTCAAGATTATAGATATGCTCCCTGGAGAAAGATGTGTGCACCATCTCCATCTTACCAGGAGTAAAATTGTTCATTATATGGTGGTCAAGATGGAAATTGTAGTGATTGCCCAAATGCCCCTCCCCCTATTGTGTTAACCCAAATTCTTAGTTCTTCTTATGAGTTTGATAGGTCTTATGATCAAGAAAAGGAAGAACGAAGCTCCAAAAAGAGTGGCATTGAAGTTATGTTTCAATGAATGTTAGATCTCCAGAAAGAAATATATAATATTATATATGATATGCGTCAATACATGAGACCAATCATTCATGAGGATATGGATATCGAGGTCAATCATCCAAAACACTCTTCTACATTATGTTTAGATGATATCTTGTCTGTGGAATCATTTAGAATAATTGAAGAGTGTGGAGATGAGGATCAAGAATCCTATACTGATGAGGAGCTTAATGTCGATCAACCCTTGGAGATTTTCCAACCAACCAAACCATTTATGAATGAAGATGCCAAAGATGAAGAGATAGTACTAGAGTCAAAAGAAGAAATCAAGCACAATCCTTGTAAAAACTCTAGTCCATTTAGGGATAAAAATACTAACAGGGATGCTACTCTAAAATTAAGAGTTAGTCCTCATTCGATTAAATTTTCAACATTATGCTCGGTGGATGTGATGAAAGTCGAATCACCCAAGCAAATGATGAATTTTGAAAATAAGGAGGAAGATTCTTACATTTTGGAGTTTGTTCTTCCAAAGGGGTATACTACAACCCCAATCTTGAAGGCCAAGAAGCTTAAAGATCGATGTCTATTTAGTGGTTGTTTAAGATTCTCACCATTGCCAAATGAGCCCACACGAAAGTTCGATGTAAAATTAGGCAAGCAGTTCAAGTCTTTAAAGTGTCGTGATAGAATATTCCTCATCATTCCCTCACATTTGCCCAACACACCTCGAAGATGTATTGATCAAAAGTTGGGTCGACGTTTCAAATCCTCCAAGTGGAGACATAAATAATTAACAACAAGTTATCTTGATGAAGTCTGAGTAGTCAAGATAAATGAGTCGTGTCGCGACACTAAATTAGGCGCTTCTTGGGAGACAACCCAAGGTATTTTGTTGTTTGTATTCGTATTATGTGATTAGCATCAGATCTTCGCACCCATGGTGCCACAGGTATGTTTCTAACTCTCTTATTTTGGTTTGATGCATTGGGGACATTGCATGATTTTAAGTTGAAGGTGGGGCTACTTATGGGTGTTGATATCCTCCGTGGGTTTTGTTGTCGTGCCTCTTTTTCCTAGAGTATTGTTCCTAGTAGAGCCGGCATGTTTAGGCATATTGTGTTTTATTTTATGATGTGTTGTGGTTCACTAGAAGAAATACAAGTAATGAGGCAGTTAATATATTTTGTGATTTTTAAGCACCTCTCCAAGTGTCTATTTGTAATACTGTGCGAATTGCATTCATTTGTGACCACAGTGTATCTTTTGGTGGCATTAGTTCTGGCAACTTGATAATTAGTGCTAAATAATTACATGAACTGGATAAGTAGCGATGTGTGATATATTTGTGTGCCATGCGTGTGTGAGGTTTTACTCAATTCCCTTTGTGTGTGAATCCAGAACTTGCCCAGTTAGTATTGCCTTGGTTGTAGGATAGGGGTTAGGAAAAGATTATAGGCCATTTTTTATTGTAACCCACTTTCAGCCTAAATGACCTTCCCAATGTGAATAATATCCCTTGATCCCTGATTTGAGCCTATTTGTCTGTTTCTTTCTGTGAAACCTCTCACCTTTCCGTTTACATCATAATGAACTTGTTTTGGCCCTGGTCCTCCTTGGATACTGTGCACCTTGACTTAGGCAAATAGCCTAAGTTAAGGGTGGCTATCATAGGGGTGTGTGATGCAAAATGAGTATGAAGAGAGGTAGAATAAGAGAAAAGAATAAAAAGCCGGGTGTGGTGCAAAAAGAATAAGAAAAGAAAAAGTTGTATCAAAGATTAGAAAAAGATAATTTGGTTTTTGAAAAGATAGCACCCACCTTGAGCATGTGTGATCAATAAAAGAGAGGAAGAAAAAAAGGTTAAGAAGTGAAACCCCAAGAGGTTAGCGTATTGTCAAGGAGGCGTAGTCACTTTAAATACCCTTGAATATCATACCAGCCCCTAGCCTACATTACAAGCCAAGAAAAAGACCTATAGTGATCCTAGCTGACCTGTCTGAAAACCTTGGTACTGACTATAAGGGCAAGCCTATGGCATTTGACGTACATTGAGTGAAACTTTATTCTGAGAATGAGTCTCGTGATTATCCGTAAATATATATATATATATATGTGTGTGTGTGTGATTTTTGATATGAGTGAAAAAGGGATTTCTTTGTAGTGAGGGCGCACTGGTTACATCGCTAGTTACTAACTTGTTTGGATAGTGTAAAATTGATGCATGCATGGTTGTGTTGCTGAGTTGGTGCCATGTCTTGATTCCTGTGTGTTGCATTGGTGCTCTTCAATAATATACATAGTTGTTCTTGAATTGACTGACCTTGGAGATGGTGAAGATGTTTGAGATGATATAGATGATTGACTGCCAAATGTACTTTGTATTCTCTTAGTTGTGTTTGAGTTGCTTGAGGAAAAAAATTGTTTTAAGTTGAGGTTGTTGATGTGTGAGCTGATACTAACATATTTGAGGATTTTAGCTCTAAATAATTGCAAGGTCTTGAGCAACTTTTGTCATTTTTAATTGTTTTATGTTTGATTTTGCAGCAGAAGCTGATATGATATAGAACCAGCAATTGGAGCAAAAGTATGACGACATTTTTGATAAGTCGTCACAATCCTAATAAGCCGTCAGAAGTTGTCGTCAACCTAAGACAGGACTAATGCAGATTTGAAGAAGACCTAACGACATTCTTGATAAGTCATCAGGATCCTGATAAGGCATCACCAATAGTCGTCGTCTATTCCGAGAAAAAACTGTAACCTTGATTTTGTTTCCTTATTTAGGGTAAACTATTTAAAGCTTTGTTTTAGGGTTTTCTAGAGGATTATTATCATTATTATTATTCCGCACAAGGGGGTTGGCACTTGAATTTTAAGAGACGTATTTTGACATTTTCTCTCAAATTTCTTGGCTTGAAAAAGCAAAT
Organism: Capsicum annuum; assembly: GCF_002878395.1. Lineage (NCBI taxonomy): Eukaryota > Viridiplantae > Streptophyta > Magnoliopsida > Solanales > Solanaceae > Capsicum > Capsicum annuum. Next base: position 150,726,825 of record NC_061116.1, read on the forward strand.
ACTTTGGAAAGATTATTATTATTATTTTGGGATTTTCCATTATAATTTAATATGAGAATCTCTAGTTTCTATTCATCTTGTGGTAAGTTTATCTTTCAAATCATGAATTCAAGTAGTTGCTTCGATTATTACATCATGAGCGGCTAAATTCCTTTAACCAGAATTATGGGATCTAGGGTTAGGTCTTGATAAGGTGCTAAGTATTTAAGATTCAAAAGGTGGTAGGATTTCTTGATAATTCTGAAGTTTTAATTAACATCTGTTGGTTGTAAACAGTAGACACACCTGCTTTGATTTGCTTGAGAAAGAAATCAAATATAGTAGGAAGTGAATTATCAATAGGGACTCGGAAATACTTCGTTTAATAATCAGCGTTGTAACAAGTTTGGTTAACCTGAGGTAAAATCTGGGCAGTAGATAGAAATTCCCTAAGTCCGAGAGGATTAGGGAATTAAACGCTTAAGTAGGTCGAGAGACATTTAAGTATAACATCGATAAAGATAGCTTGTTATCCTACCCACCGCGAGAATCTTGAACCACTTTTAGTATCTGTCATTTATCGGAAGCCCTAGTGAACATAATTATGGTTATTTCATAAACTCTTGATTACAAACACTGAAACTAAAGTGACCAACAATTATTTGTTGATCATCAAAAAATCCCCATTTTATCTTTTTGTATCATTTGTTTGAATTTAACTTATAGCTTTAGTTTCAAACTAGTTTAATCGTCACTCACATTGTTCCCTATGGATTCGACCCTGACTCCAAAGTTGGATAAATATATTGACGACGACCGCCTTGCACTAAATTGAGGTGTAAGTTGAGCGTTATCAGATAGTACCTGTATTAATACATTTATACAAAACAATGTTAGTTCTATTTGAATATTTTACTTACAGTTGCTCACTCGGTTCTACTACTTGTTGTAAATTTTAGGTACAGAAATCTCATCTCAGGTTGGAATACTCTATAGAAAATTTGGGAACAACTTCACTATACCAAAAAAATTAGTTGACTTAATCAAAGGTTTCAAAGCCAAAAGATTCAAAATCTATGATGCAAATCCAGAACTCTTTAAAGCTTTTAGAGGCACCGACCTTCAAGTTTCAGTCATGGTCCCAAATGAACTCATTAACAACATCGCTACCAATCAAAACTTAGCCGATCAATGGGCTAAAACCAATGTTGTACCTTTTTATCCACACACCATGATCCGTTACGTCCTTGTTGGAAATAAAATCCTCAGTAACCCTCCCAAAATCTATCATTTTAAGCCCTTTGTAGATAAAAATCCTTAAAGGTGTCAGAAGCAGTAAGCAAGGCAAATCCATTTTGACCTTCTTGATTCAAAGTTTTTGATACATTCTATTTTCTTACTAGAAAAAAAGTCCTTTATAATGAGATAATGTAGGTTTCTTACTTGCAAATGAGATAAAAATCTTATTTATTTGATGAAAAATGAAAAGGATTATTGAATTTTAGTTGATTACATAACAGACAACTCACATCCTTGCATATTCAGTATCTATAACCAATTGATACTGGTTTTTACCATATTTATACACTTTTATACCATATTGATACACTTTTTTCAAAAAAGAGAAGGGGAAACTATGCATGCATATAGAGTCTCTATACTTAATTGATGTTCTTTTATTTCACATTGATAAAATTTAAAAAAAATAGAGAAGGGAAAAGCTATGCATACACATACAATTTTTATACTCAATTGGTAGTGTTTTAGACTATATTGATACACTACTATAGCACATTTATACACTTTTTAAAGAGAGAGAAGGAAAAGCTATGTATGGTTATGCAGTCTCTATACTGAATTGAAACACTTTTATACCACATTGATATACTTTTATACTACATAGATACACTTTTTTTTTTTAAAAAAAAGAGGGGATCCTATGCATGTACATGAAGTTTGATACTCTTTTATATCGTATTAATACACTTTTGTAACAAGAGGGAAGGGGAACCTATGCATGCATATACAGTATATATACCACATAAATACCACATCGATACTCAATTGATACTCTTTTATACAAGATTGATACACTTTAATACGACATTTATACATTATATATACCACGTTGATACTCTTTTATACTAGATTGATACACTTTAATACCAGATTCATACAATATATATACCACATAAATACACCTTTTAAAGAGAAAGTCTGTGAAAGCATATACAGTTGCTATACGAAATTCATATAGTACATATAGTACATTCATACACCTTTTCAAATGGATAGAGAAAAATTTGTGCATGTTTTTGTGCAATATGTACATATACAGTCTGTACACCAAATTGATATAGTATATATATTAAATCGATACAATTTTTGTGTAGAGTCATACCTTGATGTTGATGATCTATTGACCTTAAATTGAAATCCATGTCGGATTGCATAATACTTCATCACGTTAGTTATTGTATTTTTATCCCAATACAGTTGCCTTTCTTCAACATCTCCATGAAGAGGATCCATTAGTATAGGTTTTGGCTCATCTTCCAAGTGTTCCTAAAAAAAATCATCTTCAATGCCAGAAAAGTGATTTGCTTAATAGGAATGTGATGAATCTGTATAGAATTTGGCAATTCACCAACTATAAATTCGACAAGGACGAGTGTTATACACAATGGATACTCATTGATGTTGAGACTTTTTTCTTCATCTCCATATACAATTTGACACTCATGTCATTGTATATAGACATTGATCCAGCCATGACAATGTATTTGATGTCCAACAAACCTTTAGTTGGATCTATACCTAACTGCTTATACAATTCAGCAACAAATACATCTTAGGTAAAGTCCAAATTGAACAAAACTCCATTGATGATGAAATTCTGAAAATCAACCTCAAATATCTATTCACCTTCGTATTTGATCATTATTGGTACTAAAACAGAAGTTGTAGTCATTATTTTGTATCAATTTTGAATATATTTACAATACAAAAAACTATATGAAGCTAATTCGATGCAGATTTTTAGAGATTTATACAAAAGTTTGTGGAATGTAAAAGGTAAAGACGAGTATCAGAAAAGGTAATGAATCAAGAATTAGGAGTTTGATTGAAAAGGAATTTGTGAATGAAAAGGAAAGAAGGTAAAGTTATATTTTGATTTTTTTATATTTTTCGGTTATATGTAGTTAAGCATATGCGAGTCGCGAGTGGCTATTTACCGAGTTTTTAAATTTAGGGGCTATTTTTGTGGAATTATTTTAGTTTTAGGTGTTATTTTTGTCCTTTTCCCTAAAAAAAAATAGCATACATTGGGCCCGTGCTGACACGGGCTCCAACATCTAATATCTATATCTATAATCTATAATATATTAAAAGTGACCCTTATATTAAAAGTGTGAAAACCCTTAAAAAAGTGATTTGAACTTTTTGTCCTTCATTAAAAAACTCTTCTTTAGACAAAACTGTCTTTTCACTCTTTTTAATTTATCATGTAATTATTTTTATTATATTAATTATACTTCCTAAAATATATGAGACTCTTAAAATATATGGTAGGAGAATTAATTAATATTTTTTTTCTACTGTTTAATTAAAAAAATACTCCTAAAATAGGACTCTATTAATTAAGAAAATACTTATATAAATATTGAGATGTACTTTAAATTTAGAGAAAAAATCGGTTTGCCTATTGAGAGAATATGATTGATGCTTATCTAACTTGATTCGGTTGTATACCTAGATTGGTGGATTTTATAGTTTACGGGTCGTAGATGAATGTCGGTTGGCTTTGAAGAATTTCTTGTGTGAAGGTTAGGTTTAATTAATTGTTTTGATATCCTTATTATCTTATTATTTTATTTTAATTTACAGATGTTAAATGAATGTAGGTCGGCTTTGAAAGTTTTTTTTAAGTAAAGATTAGGTTTAATTGTACTATCGCAATATCTCTATTAGTTTGTTATTTTGTGATAGTTTACAGTTCGTAGATGAATCTCAATCGGCTTTGAGAAATTGTTATGTGTTGGTCGGTTTTGAGGATTTTTTGTATGTAAAGGCTAGGTTTAGTTGTATTATTTTGATATTCCTATTAGCGGAGTATTATTTTGTTATTGTTTACATACTCAAAAGATATTAAATTTAATTCTTATATTCATCTTTATTATTTAAACAAATATCCTATTTAGTGTAATATTTAAACTCATTAAAGTGAGGTACACGCGCATGGCGCGTACGTCTAAACTAATATATAGATATAGGGGGAAAGGACAAAAATAACACATAAAACTAAAATAATTCCACAAAACTAGCACCTAAATTCAAAAACCCGGTAAATAGCCACTTGGTGGAAAGTAATTCCAACCGAATGACCAAGAAATAGATACCCCAGTTTCTAGCCTTCTTTTGGTGGACAATGTTTAGATATTCATTGGTTTCATTTTTGTAGGTCACGTTCTTGCCTTCCTTTTAAAAAAAAAAATTGTTTCTACTTTTTGGGTCTCTTTTTCCTTTTTAAAGATTCTACTCTTTTTTAATATTTTTAAACAATCAAGTAGTTGTTGTTTTTTCCAGATTATTTTGCATTCACTAACATTATTAAAATAAAATACTATTTTTTTTTTGTTTAATTTTACTTATTTATATAATAAAATACAATACCATATACTTTTAATATAATACAATTGTTAAATATATATATTTATATATAATAATGATACAGTTTCTATACATATACATATTCTCTATAATAATTATAACATTTTTATACACATTCTATATAATTTTTAACTACAATTATTATTTAGATACATATTTTATACGATTCTATATAGTTTCTACATGCATTCTAAAAATGTATCAATCAGGTATAAGAGAGTATCAATGGAGTGTATGGACACTATAAGTGTATCAATGTAGTATAAAAGTATATTAATGTGATATAAAAGAGTATCAATTAGGTATAGAAACTGCATGTGCTTGCATAGATTTTCCTTTCTCTTTTTTTTTTTTTAAAAGTATATCAATATAGTATAAAAGTGTATCAATGTGGTATAAAAGTGTATCAATTGAGTATATAGACTGCATGTGCCCATTTGGGCCAAATGACTAAAAAAAGGAATTAAATTGGAAAAAATCACATAAATATACACTCTAAGAGTAAATATTACAAAAACTATCGCTAGTTTTTTTTATTTACAAAATATAGCCTTTATTTACAAAATCTATCAATATTCAGTTCATTTTTTTCTGTAAAAAATCTAATCCAGAAATCCCTATTCTTCTTCCTTTTTTATCTCATCTCTTTCTCTCAGTTAAAAACGCCCTTTATCCATGGTCCCCCAAATGAGAGAATACAAGTTGGATATTGTATTCGGATGAGGAAGTGCTCCTGTATTTGGAAAAAAAATACAGATTTCTCTGACTTTTGGCTCCCCTCGTTATTTACTCAGGTCATCTTCTTACTACACACCCAAACCTAGTCCCTTTCCCATCCTCATCCTCGGTCCTTGTCCCTTTTCCATCTTGAAGAAAAAAAGCTAGTGTCAACACGACCAAAAGCCAGAAAGAAGGGAGAAATGGATAGTGCCACTACTTCAAAGAGTGAAAGTACAACCCCGAGGCATCTCTTGCCATTAGTGTCACACTCTCTCTTTGCTACAGGTTTCTTCTTGGGCCTCATTATTGATGGTTTGTAGATTTTTTCGAAGGCCTCATTCCCCACAAAAAAAGAATAATTTTATGGTGTATTAATTACTGATTTTATGGTGTATGAATTGTATAGAAATTGCTGTATCAATAGTTTTATGGTGTCTGAATGGTATAGAAATTGGTGTATCAACAGCTTTATTGTGTCTGAATTGTATAAAAATTGGTGTATCAATAATTTTATGATTTCTGAAATAGTTAGAAATTGATATATTAATAATTCATGGTGTTTGAATTATATAGAGATTGATATATCATCAATTTTATTTTAAGGTATCTTAGAAATTGGTGTATCGATAATTTTATAGTGTTTAAACTCTTCAGAAATAGGTGTATCAATAATAATAATTTTATAGTGTCTAAAATGTATAGAAATTAGTGTTTCAAAAATTTTATGGTGTCTAATATGTATAGAAATTGATCTATTTTTATGGTGTTTGATCGATATAGAAATAAGTGTATTAATAATTTTATGATATATTAATAAATTTATGGTGTATGAAATTTGTATAAGATGTGGTTTGAATCTATTAGAAGTATTAAAAATTAATGTACATTGAATTAAATAAATTAAATTTAAAAACATAAAAAAATATCAAATAAATGTCTTGTTTTTATGGTTATCTTATTTACTATATTTTTTTAAAAAAATAACTTTGTTGAAAAATAAAGTAGGAGAATTTATAAGATAAAATATCAATCATTAAATTGTCTCCTTAAATTATAGTAACTTTAATTATTTTTTTTAAACCTTTGTTAGATTTTACAAATTAAAAACTAATGATAATTTTTGTAATATTAACCCTTTCATTATATATCTATGTGATTTGTCCATTAAATTGAGCCAACCGATTACAGTTGTTCATGTTTTCAAATTATGGGCCATTTTTTAGCCCAGGTCCTTTAGACAAAAGTTATCGCCTCGTCTCCTTTTTGCCCCTCTATTTGCTTATCCTTTTCTTTTCGTACATTTCTAACTTTGTACTTTTCCGTCCATATCTCCAGCAACAAAAAAACATTAGTAAGTACTTATGAGTTGGTTTATTTATTTCCTCAAACCCTCTCCTCTCCTCTCCTCTCCTCTTTTCCATCTTTACGGCTTCGCTTTCTTCTGATCTCTAAAAGTTAGGGTTTTCTCCCTTTATCTTTTTTTCGCTTCAATTAACTTGAAAAAAAGGCCTCATCCAATTCCTAAGTCCTCGCTATCACTATTCTCTTTTCTCGATTTAGTTGTAGGGTTTACAGATCTGTTTTCGAAATGTTTTGGAAGCTAACATCTCTTTCCGCTTGTTCTCCGGTAGGTCACTCGATCCAATTCTCTCGTCCTTCTTGTATTTGTTATTGTAATTTGTGTGGATTGAATTCTAAGCATTTGTAAATTCGTAAATTCGTGGGCAGTGTATTATGTCTAAAGACTTGATGTTTTCTGTTCATTGATGCGTGCGGTAAATATTAGTGAAAGCTCTGAAAATATGTTGTTTGATTTAATGTTACTCCTTCAAATTAATTGCCTTTAATTGCCCTAGTTGGATCATGTTAATTTGCTTATGCTATATTGGTGTTTCAACTGTCAAATGCTAGTTACTTTGTGTGCTTGTTTGATTATATTTATGCTTCTTAGTATTAGTTTCTGGTGATTAGCTGGAGTCGGGCTTTACTGGATCACTTCATCTCCTTTGTTTATTTTTGTGAATCGAGATGAAAGTGGAGTCTTGATCATATTTCTCGTACTTTTTGGAGTCCAATGGGTTATGCCTGGAAGTATAGAACTTACTTTATGCTGCTTGTATACACGGTCATTTTATAGGGGCAGCAGGCACCATTGAAAGGCAGTTTTGACTTGCGCTTATGGACTAGTTGGCTAGTTAGAGATAATTTTGGTCTTAATGAGAAGAAAGAAATTGAGATGCTGTTGGAGTCTTTAGAAGGAAAAACTCTTTTCTGATGTCCTCTTATAAGTACCTTTTTCATCCAAAAAAGAACTGATAATTGAATTTGAATAAGGTAATGTTTCGTTGATATGTAGAACCTGTTTCTTTGTGTGTGCATGTTTTAAGTGAAAGCTTAAGGGGTCGTTTGGTAGTGTGTATTAAAATAGTGCAGAATATGGTGTATTAGTAATGCTTGCATTAGCTATTCTTAGATTGTTTCTTATGCAGTGATTGGTTTGATGTATTAAAAAAACATACATTGCATAATCTCTAAAAAAAAAAATATTTTAAAAAGTGACCTCCACAGTATGGTGGAAATTAAGGACGTGGAAAAGGTTTTGAGAGCAATTGTGTCTTTAACCATGCTAAATACATGTATTAGAACCCATTGTATTACTAATACATGGATTTCCATTTATTAGTTATATATATAGACATACCTTAATACCAAATAGAGTGTCATTAGTTATACATAGGTTGAAAAAGTTTACCAAACAAAGTGTTAGTAATACACAAAGCTAATGCATTTTTTTTTTTAAAATGCACTCTACTGAATGACCCCTAAGTTCTCAGTTTATCATCTAGAAGACTGAGCATAGGACCTGTTCTCTGTTTTGAGTTCAAGATGTCTGATAATATCTGCTGATTTTGTTGTTACAATACGTCCGAAACTTCCATTGTCCTTTTGTTTTTCTCTCAATATTAGATACTGCCAGATTGTTGAACATTTTTCCCCTTGGATTTTCAGGTTGAAGCAGTATTGGACAAGGAAAACTTCACACTGGAAGAGCTTCTTGATGAAGAAGACGTAATTCAAGAATGCAAAGCTTTGAACAGCCGTCTCATAAATTTGTAAACATTCTTGAAGTTTTAATTTATAAATGCCTCTTTTCCTTTTAAAAATGCCTCTCTCTTATCGTGCATGTGGTTCTGCTAATTGTTCCAATTTTAACTGTCAATTGACATATAGTTCTAAGGGAAGAAATAAGAATCACACCATTCAGTATTGCTGTCACTTAAAATCCCAAAGTTTATTGAGACAGCTTATGATTTTGATGGAAAGAATTAAGTATTGCTGTCACTTAAAATCCCAAAGTTTATTGAGACAGCTTATGATTTTGATGGAAAGAATTAATAATCACACCATTCAGTATTAATACCACTTAAAATCCCAAACTTTATTGAGACAGTTTATGATTTTGAGGTTTCAGTTTGAGAGATAGAGCCCAGGTGGAGCAGTTACTGCACTACATTGTTGATGAACCTTCTGAGGATGCTGATAGCAAACGGAAGTTTAAGTAAGTTATCAAGGGACATGAATAAGCCTTATTTATTTGAATTATTGTATTTGCACAAGCGTAAATATTTTTGATTTTAGATATTTGGTTCCACTCCAATTTCTTGTTTCTTATTAACTTCTTGCACCATAGGTTTCCTTTCCTTGCCAGTGAGATATTCACCTGTGAAATTGATGTTATCCTTAAGACTCTAGTTGAAGAAGAAGAGGTATGTCAATTCACTAGATGCAGTTGTTACATTTTAATTAAATTTGAAATATAAAAAAACAATTATTACATTTTAGTTTCAGAGAAGAAATTGTTTTGCTCGAGAGTTCAATCCTTTTTATCATCTTGGCGCAGCTCATGAATTTACTCTTTTCCTTCTTGGAACCAACTTGTCCTCATAGCGCATTGCTTGCTGGGTACTTTAGTAAGGTATTAAATCATTCATCCTCAAGCTTCATGTGTACAAGATTCCTTTGTACTAGTTGAATTTGAAATGTTATTTGGTTAAAGCAAGTTGATTTATATACTCCTATTGCATTACAGGTTGTGATATGCCTCATGCTGCGGAAGACTGTTCCCCTCATGAACTATGTTCAGGTAGTGTACCAGAGATCCATTCTTGCAGTCTACTGATATGTGCTGCTTCATATAGTTAAAATTTTGGCTCTCTATTTCCCAAGAAATGATCAAGATGTTATTTTTTGTCAAGAAAAGGATTTTGTTAGTGGAAATTAACAACTTGGATAAACTTGTAATATGATATGATATATTTTTTCCAATATGGTATGTTGATATATTATGGCAGTGTTTAGGACACTTTTAAAAAAAAAACAAAAACAAAGCAGCAATTTGAAATGGGGCCACAAAAATTGGCTCGAGTTATGGTTTACACATCAATAACTCAATTGATATGGTCAGATACAACCTCTCTGTCTCAGCATTTTTTTTTAACAATGCACCTGACTAAATATAATCTAATATTTACACCATGTTATTACTAATTTCTTAGCTACTGTGTGGCCTTATTGTCTTTTTTCATCCAATTTTCAAGTTAGTGTCTTATAAATTTTAAATTTATAATTTGTGGTTGAAAGAAAATATAACTGTATTTTCTTGATGCTGGCAATGAGATATAAAAGTTTTTGGTTCATTTTTCAGAGTTTCCAGAATCCTTTTTTGTAAGAAAAAAAAAGAATCTTTACAGTTTCTCATTCAAAACCAGACAACCTTATAATGCCACACATTTTTGTTCGTTAAATGCTTGCTTTTGCATTCCAATGCAAATTTTCATTTGGTAGCTACTTTTAATCTTTATAAACGTGTATACATGTTTATATATCATTAACAAATTATGTATATTCATGTGGTCATACCATTTTAATTCGTTCCTTGAGATGCTTACTTGATGTTCTTTAGCATCATTCTTTTCTAACGTCATATTATCTTTTGATATAAAATTGAGCAGCAGATTCTTATTTTGGCAATATATAGTCATCTTTCTTGATATGCCCCCTAAGCTTGTTAATTTCATTATGTGTTAGGCCTCCTCCTCTTTGTACTGCTTCTATTTCTTGTCTGTTCCTCTAGAGATAAAAAACTCTCTGCTTTGCCCAACTAACAATAAACTCTCGCTTTGCCCATTGCCTTAAATTTCTAATATGTACTTATAGAGAACCACCCAATTGCAATGTGCAATAGCCTTAGTTTCCTTCCTGAGACTACGAATTTTTCCTGCTTCCTTCCCCTGGCATCAGTTATTGTTGGAGTCCTCTCAAGGCTGGTTCCCCGTCTCTTGGGCAAGGATGAGTAGGTCATTTATATCTGCAAATTTGAGTTGGCTCTTTTGTTTCTTCATCCCTTCCCCTCATGTTCTTGCGTTTCTTACGCTGACCTGTCTCAATTAAAGACCCTCCCTCTCATGACTTACATATCTATGATCGTTGTGTTCTCCTCTGTATTCTGCAAACAACATGGAGACGGGAAAGATAACATTTCTGGCTTGTGCTTCACCTAGCTCTGTCAGGATTTTATTGTTGGGCAGCTCATGTTTGTTTCTTCACCCTTGTTGAAAAGTTGAATTAAGATGCACACTGATCTGAAATAGTAACTATAGACTTAAAAAGTTATAGATGAAGAAAAAAATATACTCTGACCTGAAATATCAAGTATTGGGTTACTTTTCCCAAAAACAATTGTTGTTAAGGAAAGTGTTTATGGATTTATTAAACTCTATAATGATTTTTTAAGTTATATTTAGTCTGTTGGACAAGTAAAACCCTGATGTCACTTAATTTACTTTCCCATATCTATTTAGATGTGGTGGTGGTGCAAGTAGGGTTAAGAGCCCAAAACTTGCTCAAGTCGTCTAATGAAATAATTGCAGGGAGCCACTTCTTGGAAGAAAGGTTTCTCCAAGTTTGCATGAAATGGACTAATCCAAGGAGACCATGTCTAACTCCTTTACTTGGCAACTTAGAGAGGATACTGATTTAATGTTTAATAGGCGTCCTTAACAATATTCACGTGTTCTCTTTGTTTTTCATCTTCCCTCTCCTCCCCTTTAAAAAAATTGGTTATATTCCAGATCTTTTTGATTTTCTTACAGGCGCACCATGATATTTTCCGCCAGATGGTGGATTTGATTGGTATAACATCCATAATGGAGGTTAGTAGTTCAGTTTTGCATTTTTCATCTACCACAACCCACGTATAATTGTGATATATAGTCAACTTTGAGAATCGGTCTGGTGAAGACAAAACATTCCTCTGATGAAATGTTTCTTTATAGGTTTTGGTGCGACTTGTAGGTGCTGATGATCAAATGTACCCTAACACGACAGATGTGATGCAATGGTTGGCTGACAGCAATCTTTTAGAAATGATCGTAGATAAATTGAGCCCTTCTGTGAGTTACGAAGACATGCTGTAACCTGCTTCCTACTTTTCACTAGTATACTTTTGATATATATATATATTCTGGGTTGACATTTACAAGTTGCTGAGGTACCATATTCATCTTGCAATAAGGATAGTGATATATGATTGCACACGTGCATTGACATGTGTAGAACCAGCTATATAAACAAGCTCGTTCTATGTCAAAGTTAGTATAGAAAGGATACCACCTCCATAGGATTGATGCAAATAATGTTCAATATAAATCTTGTTGAGTACTATTCAGGAATATGGCTCTTTAGTTTGGAAGTGTTTATAAACCACCAGTTAGTAGGTCTTATATAGGTAAGAGGTATCCAAAGGAACTTCCAAAATTAGCCCCGTGTTAAAAATACTGTCAGAAGAAGTGCGTGCTATGCATACATGGACTGTGCGCTCCTCCAACTTCTTAGTGCTTCCTGCATGATCATGCTGCTGCTTAGTTCACTTTCTTCCATTTCTATTCTTGATTTTTTCTATTTTCGTCCTGCATCAAGCTTGTTTTCTCCTACCCACATCATAACACAAGTAAACGGCCAAGTATTAAACATCTTAATAGAAGTGATTTGGAATTTTGACATCGACAGTCAGCTGGCCCAACATTATAACCAAAATGGCTCCGTGTTTTACATCCTTAACCAGTTTGACGCATATTGTACCTTCTGCTTACATCCTACTCTCCACATACCCCACTTTTAGGATTAACTGTATGTTATTGTTGTAGAGGTGTTAGGGAAATGAATCACTTTGCCATTCATTCTTACCGTTGATCGTGTGATCTAGCAATGGCTCATTTATTGCCCTGTATTTTTTTATTTCCACTCACTGATGTAGCTTTTCCGTTTTTATTTTTATTGTCCTTTTTTCGTTGGGCGGGTGTAGGATTGAACGAAGATGCTCCAAGCAGTAGTGTTCTAATTACTCAAGAAGCCTTTTCTTAAAGACATCACAAGAATTCTAAGTTGCTCGGACTCTCCAAAAATGTTGCCGCACCCTTGTCGGATCCTTCAAAAATACACTACTTTTGGAGGATCCGACACGCATCCGTTGACATTTTTGAAGAGTCCGAGCAACTTAGCAAGAATTAGCTATCCCCCTCATTTCTGATGTACTATTTTATTGTCCAGAGTCCTCCTGAAGTACATGCTAATGCAGCAGAGACGCTATGTGCAATAACCAGAAACACACCATCATCTCTGGCTACTAAACTATCTAGCCCAAGGTATGGGGGGTTTCAGTTGATACATATCTGGAAAACTGTTTTTTTTCCCTGGCATTCTTTTCTTGTGGTGGTGAACTTAGACTGATTTAGTTACTCAACTTTCTTTACATGTAGTTTTGTAGAGAGGATATTTGGTCATGCACTTGAAGATTCACACTCAAAGTCTGCCCTTGTTCATTCTTTGACTGTCTGCATATCTCTGTTGGATTCAAAAAGATCAATCCCACCATTTATGATGTATTCCTTCCGGAGCCAGCATGTTTATGAGTCACCCTTGCATGTCAGTCCTGACACTATTGGTGCAATGCTGCCTAAACTTGGTAAGTTTCATTTTGCAAAAGTTTATATGATTTTGAAGATTTTGAAGTGTTATACATTTCTACCTTCGAGAGATCAATATAGAACTCTCTAAGAGAGTGGGAAGTATGAAAACACAAAACCATCACAAGGAAGAAAAAAGAAACTCTCTTCTTTCATGATTCAGCTGATGTGTTTGCTGTCCCTTGAAGCTCATCTTAAAGATGTTTCACAATTATGGCTCATTCTGGCACAGGTGACTTGGTCAAACTGTTGAATGTGACCTCTGATGAAAAGATTCTGCCTACAACATATGGTGAACTCAGACCACCTCTAGGGAAGCATCGCTTAAAGGTTTGTATTGTGTAGGTTCTTGGAATTGAGTGAGCTGATCTTTCTTTTATTTCAAGTTTTGGTTACTTCAAGGTTGATTGGTGTTATTCAAAAGGAGTTCCAAAGCTAGACTGGTCTAAGTTGTTTCATGTTTGTATTCTGAATGAATTGTAAATAGCTTGATCACTTGTTTTGTTATGTTTGGTGAATTTGTTGAAATTTTTTTATCAGTATTTAGTCAGTGGAGTAGAAGCTTAGAAAAGAGTGTTAATATGAGAACATGTTAAGCATTTCATCTGTACTTTCATGTTGACTGCTAAATAGTACTATCTCGCCTGGATTTCTTGATCTTTGTATGTCTTTTTCCTTTGCTTCTTTATTGTAGATTGTGGAATTCATTTCCGTGCTACTGAAAGCTGGCAATGAAGCTGGAGAGAAAGAATTGATCAGCTCGGGGATAATTGGAAGAGTCCTGGATCTTTTTTTTGAGTAAGATTTAGTGTCTATGCTCATGGATTCTGGAACTCAGTGGCTGGTTTAGGCACCAAAAACCATTGATTTTGTGTTGGTGACTTTCTTACTACCTTCTTTGATGTTCTAACAAACTACTTAATTGATGTATAGGTACCCTTACAATAATGCATTACATCATCATGTGGAGAGTATAATATACTCCTGCATGGAAAGTAAAAACAACATAGTTGTTGACCATCTTTTTGAAGAGTGTGATTTGATCGGGAAGATACTTCAAACGGATAAACAGTCTACAGTTTCTAGTGATGAAAAACAGGTTGATATATGTGAATTAACTGATTTTTTTTCTATGAAGTTTAGGTTTTAAAAATTGTGGTGCCTTCTGTTTTTTCCTTCAATTATTCCATCCCATCCTCTCTAAGATCAGAAATAGGTTAAATGAGAACCGCACAACCTCTCTGCGTGTTTTAATGTTATTTTTGATTGATGCAGCCGACTTTACCTGCCTCTGTGAAACGAGCACCCCGAGTGGGCAACATAGGACATATAACACGGATTTCTAACAAACTTGTTCAGTTGGGAAAGAATGACAACTGCATTCAAGCACACATGGAGGTGTGTGACAGCTTTGTACTTAGTTGCTTGATATTGCTTTAAATGATAATGGACTGCATATGAGCGCATCAACATTCTTCAATTAGATTTTGAAATTTTTAATTAACAATTGTTCAATGGTTTTGAAACTTTAATTGTTAGAATTTGTAGCACCCTTGGGTGTGACCTGTGGTCAATGAAGTGGTAGGAGAATCATGAGAATCTCAGGTTCAAATTCTAGTGGGGAAAAATGTAGCGTTGCTACGCATGGGAAAAGTCTAGGTGTGCATAGCTGGTCCAAATACCACCATCATAAAAAAGGGATAAAGACTTCATACGTTTTTGTGCTACGCAAATGCTCCTCTCCACAATTTAAATGCGCATTTCAAGTAATTGTAGTAAAACATGACCTGTTGACTCCTTGGCTTTTCTGGCAATACGAACGTATTTAAGTAATTATTGTTTAGGATGGATGCTGGCAAATAATTTCAACATACAATTATCTACCCCCCTCATGCTTCGGAAATGTTGTCTTTGATGTGGAATTGATCTTCGCTTGTTTTTAGTTGTTGGGAAGAGTGCATTGGCACTGATTTACTCTGTGGATTGATCTTTAAGTGGCACGTTCCTTGTTCCTCGTCACAATGTGAAATCACTTTGTTAAGCAAAATTGCTCTTATCATTGTGGTCTGTGAAGTATCTCATTAGATCCTTTGTTGTTGTTTTGGCTCATCATATTGATCGAGTAGCAGAAGTTGGTGATAGGTTCTGCCTCATGGCATTCTATATAATAGCTATTAATGGCATCGCATTTTGTGCTAAATTGCATCTCACATGCTAGTCTGTATTCTTCACACCAGAAAAATATGGAATGGAGTGGTTGGCAAACTACCGTCTTACAAGAGCGTAATACAATCGAAAATGTCTACCAATGGGCCTGTGGGTATGTTTTGCTTCTTTTTTGAAATTGTGCAACTGATCACAAATATTTTTTCATCTGTGATGTTAGTCTATTTATCAAATATGCCCTGATCGCTGATTGATTAGGGTTGGCTGCATGAATTCCTTTTGCCATTCTGTTCTATTAGGTCCATTTCATACCACGTCTAAATATGGTCTCTTAAGAAATCAGGATTTTTTGATTTTGAAGTGGTTCTTTAAATTTGTGGACATGCAAGTTATATAACCCCCTACAAACACCAGACCTAATGTAAGTGGAACAACTACATCAGCTATACCATTATTTAGTGTTAGTATTCTTCAATAAAGCTATCTTAGGTGAAACATGTCATTTGCATGTATCTCAACTCCTCCTAACCTTATGGAATGATGATGGAAAAGTAACCAGAGTTATAAATAAATTGGAGAAGTGAACAGAGAGAGGTCTTAACACAGATTAGTACGCTCAAGTCATGTATTATTGTTTTCCATGTGAGCACCATTCTCTGTCCACTGGACCTGCTACCATGTACGGACTTTCTAGCATCTGGAGAAATAGGTCAAAAATAGGGTAGGAAAAATAAATGGTAGGTGGGAAAGCAGAGAACTAACTGTAACAATGCACGCTAGGAGACTGTAATCATGTCTGTTATTTTGAACTAAACGTCTTCATTAATTAGACGAAAAGCTTCTAGCAATAATTGCATGTCCAACCAAAAAAGTGTCTAATAATATCATTTTATCAAGTAGTCAAGGATAACTCATCTGAGTAGTATAAACATAGATGTTACAGAATTTCAAAGATGTAGAGAATGAGGGGCGGTTATGTTGAGCTGTTTTGGTAGGCCAAAGAACTGAAAATGTTCCAGTTCACTTCTCCTCTACCTCTTGCTTTCTACTGCCTTTACTGATTCCTGTATCAACTACTGGAATGGAGGTCATGGTGACTTTTTTAAATATGAGCAGCCGGCCAACAGCATTACAAGATCGGATGAGGGACAGTGATGACGAAGATGTTCATGAGAGAGATTATGATGTAGCAGCTTTAGCCAATAATCTTAGCCAAGCATTCAGATACACCATATATGACAATGATGATGCTGAAGAGGTAAGGGTTTACCTAATGCATTTAAATCAGGGTTAATTTCTCTGCTATTCTTTACCATCTTTGGGAAAAGAAGCTTAGATGGTAGGGTTGGGTGAGGGAGGAGGATGTTCTGTAAGAAGAGAAGATAAAGAGGAATACAAATCAAATCTGGGACCTGTGCATGTATCCCTGATTTTGGGTGCAGTTAAGAGTTGTGGTAACACGTTTGTCAATTCGTGGTCTTCATTACTTACTTGTTTACAGGGTCATGCAGCTCTTGAACGAGATGATGAGGTAATGCTTTTATTCCTTGATTGACATTACTTCCTTTTGGATCTTCTTAAAGGTCTGTTTTTTTGGTGTTATCATAAGCCCTCTGTCTTCTCACAGTTTTATGATCGTGCCATGTAGGATGTTTACTTTGATGATGAGTCTGCTGAAGTTGTGATATCATCCCTCCGATTGGGAGATGACCAGGGGAGGTGAGTTTGCAGCTCTGTAGTTTTAAAAGATAGCGGCGTCAATACAGCACGTCTAAGTTACTTGGACTCTTCACTTTCTATGCGGCACCCGTGTCGACTCGACATGGGTGTGGGAGTAGTATCTGTATCGGATTTGGTCAACTGATTTTGGGCACTTTGACCAAAATCAACTGAGATATTCGGGACAGATACAAATGAGGTGAAGTTGAAGACAGTGGAATAGCTGGTATATAGAAATTTCTATGCCTGTCTTTACTTTTATCTCCTAGGATTCTCCTCTTGATCAATATTTTCCCCTTAGAATACCTTGTAAGTTTTCCACAGACTCATAATTTACACACAGCTCTATATTTAGTTATTTGAATTATTTTTAGCCAGAAGGGGAGGAGCCTTGGAGTAACTGGTAAAGTTGCTACCATATGACCAGGAGGTCATGGGTTCAAGCCTTGGAAACAGCATCTGGCAGAAATGCAAGGTAAGGCTGCATATGATACACCCTTGTGGTGGGGGCCCTTCCCTGAACACCGCGTATAGCTGTAGCTTTAGTGCACCGGGCTGCCCTTTTTTTCTTTTTAATTACTTTTAGCCAGATCCTCGCACCTGTATCTGTACATGGATTCGTAATCCCGAATCTTAAATTTAGATCATGAAGGATCCAATCTCTAGATCCACAACTCTATCAGACATGCACCCGAGTCCGAGAAACGTAGCAGCACATGCTTTCTGCAGCCTTTCTGCACTGTAATTTGGTGGAGGCAATTGAAAATAAATTCTATCTCCAAACAAACACCATTTTTAATGCAAGAAAAAAGAAAAATGAGGGAGGATGAGGAGAAAGAAAAGACTACTCCCCCCCACCCCACCCCACCCCACCCCACCCCACCCCACCATCGGAGTGTGTTGAAATATGGCATCTTAGTGAAGCAGGCAAGGTCATGTCATCTGTTTTTATGCTATATAAACTTCTTACAGCTAGGGTGTGACAGTTCTGTTTTCTTTTTTCCAACACTTTGCAGCAGTTTGTTCACAAACTCGAACTGGTTTGCTTTTCAAGATGATAGACTTGGTGATGCACCTATGAACACCTCATCCACAGAGGCAATGGAAGATATCAACCTTAATGGAACATCAAACGGTGGGAATAGCAATAACGATGATGGGGTGGTAGTTGGAGAGGAGGATGGCTTAGCTGAGAGCAAAAACTCTACAAATGGAGCACCCACTTCTAGTTCAAGTGACTTTAGTGGATTTGGTGGACCAAATTCTGTTAATGGTGGTAACTTCAATAAACAAAATGAGAAAGCAGGTCCGTCAGATGACATGGGTTTCTTCCGCTTTGAGACAGCAGAAAATGATGACCCCTTTGGGGACAGGCCTATTCCTGAATGGGCAGCATGGGGTAATGCATCAGATTTTCAAGTTGGTAGATCCAATGTGAACCGATTTGAAGATCTCAGTAATACTAGTGGCCATCTGGCCAATTCTGCGGAGGCAGCAACTCATGTGGTAAGTTCCACTTCCAGTGGTAGTGAAGAATCTATTCAAAATGGTGTCTCAACATCTCCAGATGCCAGCAAAAGTTCACCTGGATCTGAGTCTAGTCAGAAAACAGCTGCTATTTCTTCTATGTTTGAAGAGGATGTTGAATTTGTTGGTGTACAATTAGAGGGTACTGAAAAGGCAATGGAACATGCTCTCAAGGAGGGGATTGTTGGGGAGGCTGTTCCATTGAAAAGGAGCATTGCTCTCAAGAACACTGAAAAGGAAAGTACAGATGATGGCGGGGCAGGAATAAAAGAGTACAATGATGCAAACTATTGGAGAGTAGACCAAGAAGTTGCAGTATTGGAGTGACTGCAGGTGAAAATTGGTTGGTCTTCATTTGAACCTGGAATCCACGCTGATTGCCTGGATACCCATTTTCAGTTGGTTAGGTTTATGCAGCAGTTGTGTACAGTAGAATTCTATTCCGTTTGGGATCAAACAGTAGGCTAATATAATGGTTGTAACTGATTATTTGTTGCTACACTTCTTGATCTTTATTTTTCGGTCTTCTATTTTTTCAATTGTCAAATTTTGATCGTATATCTCTTTTGTTGGATACATTTGGAATCATGTATCTGGTGTAAAGTTCTCGATAAAGTAGAGCCTGTTGAAGGCAGGCCTAAGGGCTGCCGTGTTGGAATAATTTGACTTCAATTTATTTGCTTTGTTAAATCATGTGATACACTCGGCCTTTTACGTGTTGTTAAATCATGTGATACAATCGGCCTTTTACGTGTTATTTTGATTGCACTGGATATCCAACAAAAGCCAACGGTTGCTAGGTCCACAGTGAAGATCGAGAAGTTGCTTGTTTCGTTTTTACAAAATTTGCATCGAAAGTGCCTAATCCATCTGCAGAAGCTACATCACCTGTCTGGTCCAATTATGATCAGATAATGAGAATCTGCAAGTAAAATTGTGGGTTTCTTCAGGTTCTGGGTTTGCAGCTTGTTGTACTAGTCCTACGGGATGTTGCAAATGTCAAAGCCAGCAATTGAACAACATTTTACTTCCAGGAAGTTTCCTTTGGCTGCTTGGTGATACAGGACACCTTAATGGTGGCAAGCGAAGAGGGTATGCCAAGTGATATGGTTTTCTATGATTTTATCGATGAGGTTTTCAGCGCAGGTCTTGAGCTATTTGATGAAATACTGTAGTATTATTTTTTTGCTGTCTAAATTCATTCCTGAATCATGATAATGATTGCATCAGTAGTTGAGAAAAACAAGATCTTGACCTTGGCCATGGTTCCATGTAGGAATGGAGTATTTCACCAGTGGATCTCCCAATAGATTTTTTGTGAGTTATGTTGCCAGTGCTTAAATTGTTCCTCTAAACGGACTTAAACGTGTTGTACAAATTAATCAACAGTGATTCGAAACAACTTAATGGACGCAATGCCATAATTTTGTTTTGGGTAACTGCAAGTTGTGCGACATGTCACACGGTACTTCAAACATGTCACTCCGGCAGCACTCCCCAAATAACGGACTTGTATATTGTCATGTCTTTTATACAACAAACACCAAGGTTGTGGATTTTACTGCCATTGTGTATTTCTGACACAAAAAGAGCACCCGAAATATCCTTGGAGAAACACAAGCGATGATCAACTAATATGCAGGGCACTAGATAAAGCAGTCCATGTGACATTTTCGAGGCAAACATCCACGATGCTATAAATGCTGAGCTCGACGTTCAGCGGTTGGCAAAAATTGAAATCTAATCCGATATATTTTGATCACGTTGGAATTTGACTAACTTGTCCATTTGCCATTTCTTACCATTAATTAGAGTTCGAAATGGGGTTTGCAACCCACCAATACCAACCTGCTTCGATGAATTCGAACACAAAGATCACCATTTTCTGCCTTCAACTATAAGTAAACCAGCTATACATGTTCACTAAGTTATTCAATATTCAAATAGATTGTTAAAGAACACTGCTAGACTGGCATGACTGATTTACCTCAGCTGAACTTTGACAAAGCCTTGAACAGGATCAAAGACGACAAATAACCTCACTAGTAGAAGGATATGCAAACAAAATACAAATACAAAATCTACACCTATATATTTATTTTTAAAAGGAGAGGACAAAGTCTCTATATTAAGTCAAGTGGCAGTCATTAAAATTGACACATGTAGTTTTAAGGACACAAGTTAGTTAATTAGTTGAGAATTAGTTGGCATTTACTTTTATTTTTTATAGTTTCTTTTAAATTTCAAAATTGCAATTACTCGATGATTTTACTAAATTTCAAAATTAGTTAAGATTTTACTTTTTTTATTTGTTAAGTATTACACAATAATTAAAAGACCAAAAAAATACCCCCTCCGTTCCATATTATGTGTCGCCATTTCCTTTTTGGTCCGTCCCAAAAAGAATGTTATTTTTTCTTATTTGATAACTATTTAATGACATCATCCCCATTTTATCCTTAATGGATCCCACTTTATAAGTAAACTTTAAGCGGGGCAATTTTGTAAACTTTACAAAATCATTATATATTTCTTAAACTCCGTGCGTGGTCAAATGACGACACTAGGACGGAGGGAGTATGAACTTTGAAAAATTTCTAAGTATATACTTTTATTTTTTACAGCTTTTTATAAAAATTCAAATTTGAGTTTAAGTTTTTACTGTATTTTAATTGTCATTTTTACTGTGTTTTAATTATTAAGTGTTACAGAATAATTAAAAGACCAAGATACTAATAGGAAATTTGAAAATTTCTACACTTTTTATTCATAAAAATTAACTGATTTTTAGATGTGGATTCCCACTTTCCACGTCCCATTTGCCCCACGAAATCCTAATCTGTTATGATTCTTTTTTCTTTTTACTGTAAGCTAATTACAATTTTCATAATATTTGTATATCTCTATTTAATATAGTTTATCAAATAGAGGTTTCTTCCCACATGAAAACTAATTTTCAGTGTCAACTCCTTATTTCGGATCTCTCTCTTTCTACCATGATATTAATGCTCCATTATAACACAGTTAGGATGGTGGTTTTTCATGGTATGCACTTATATTTGTTTTGATTGTTTTTTAAAATGTATGGTTTGATAATTATATGTAATCACCGATTTGTGATATCTTATGATTTGTTTATTTTTTTTAAATTATGTTTTTATTTAATATTATATAATTCTATTTTATCCTTTACCGTATATTATTTAACTCCACTTCCTATCCCTCTCCTCCTCCGACCCAACCCCGTCCAAAATTTTTTTTTTTTTTTTAAAAATTCTAAACTCTTTTCTTATCCCACTCCCTATCCTGACCCTAACCTCATTCCAATTTTTTTTAAAATTATTTTTAAAATATTTTCAAAACTTTTTCTTACCCCACCCTCCCCCATCCTGTTGGGTTCGAAATCGAGAGAACGTCATGCGGAAGCTATTAGTTGTAAGCTATGAGACGATAAATCAGACGACAAAGAAACAATACTAAAAACATAATATTATTATATGATTTGACCAATTGGCCTACATATAAAACCTAATATTAAAAATATAAAACTAATAAGAGAGAAAATCTCTCCCTAAATGAAAATCTTAAAAGACTACACTGTGGATGCTATTGTATGAGAAGAGGGTCTTCTATTTATAGATGCCCAAAACCCTTTCCTCCAAGAAAGAGGTTTGTCAAATATGGTAAAGTTTTATATTTTCCTTTCAGGAAAAGCAAAAGTATTTATGGTTACTTTTATTTTCCAAAAAGTAAAACTTAAATTTGGTAAGAAAATCGGGGTAAAAATCCTAACAAATCTCCCCTTTTTGGCTTGATTTTCTGGAAAAATATTCTTGATCCTTCTTCTTCACACGGTCTTCATATATCAACGATCTTCATATACCACTGCTGCTTACCATTATTAAAATTTGATATGGGTTAAAAGTTGGAGCCCTATGCATTAAAAATAAAAGCACGGGTTGATAAGATTAAAAGTAAAGCCTTGCGCATTGAAAGTGAGCACAGGTTAAGAGTGGAGCTCATGCGTTTAAAATAAATGCACGAGTTGAAAGGAGCCCAAGCATTAAAGCAAGTATGGGTTGAAAATTGATTTTGGTTTTAAAGATGGATTAGTAGCAGGATTGTTGAAATTTTGCTTGAAATTTTTCTTCCACACGTAGTTTGACAAAAATCTACATTATCGCCCAAATTGTTGCAACTTGATTTTGAAACCACTTTGAACCTGTTTAATCTCGTCTCACCATACCATTGGACCATTGAACCGTAAGCTCTGATACCACTTGTTGGGTTCGAAATCTAGAGGGCGTCATGCGGAAGCTATTAGTTGCAAACTATGAGATGATAAATCAAATGACAAAGAAACAATACTAAAAACCTAATATTATTATATGATTTGGCCAATTGGCCTACATATAAAACCTAATATTAAAAGCATAAAACTAATAAGAGAGAAAATCTCCCCCTAAACAAAAATCTTAAAAGACTACATTGTGGATGCTATTGTGTTATTGTATGAGAAGAGGAGTCTTCTATTTATAGATGCCCAAAACCCTTTCCTCCAAGAAAGAGGTTTGCCAAATATGAAATTTTTTTATATTTTTCTTTCAGGAAAAATAAAAGTATTTATGGTTACTTTTATTTTCCTCACAAGAAAAAATAAAACTTAAATTTGGTAAGAAAATCGGGGCAAAAATCCCAACACACCCCTCCCCCCTCCCCCTCCCCTTTCCCCCCATCACTTACCAGTGCCTCTCCCGAATCAATTTTTTAATTTTTAAGAAGTTCTAAAATTCTTTTACCCCCACCACCTCCTACTAGCCCCTCCCCTTCCCCCCACCCAAATATATATATATATATATTAATTTATGGGATAATACGTATGAAAATACCTTAAGTTTGACCGAATTACCAGTTGAGCATACTGAACTTTGCGGGGGTCCTATTACCCCTCCAGACTTTTTTTTTATTTTAATGGTATATATCTGCCACTTGGTACACTGCGTGTGATTCACGCGCACTGAGCGCGTAAACAGTGTTAAAAACATTTTAAACTCATTTTTTTGGCCAAACAGCCCCTTAATTTTATAATTATTTAAAGTTTTATATTTTTATTTATTTTTTCATTCTTCTTTCTTCTTTCTTCTTTCTTCTTTCTTCTTTCTTTCTTTTCTTCAACGATGGTTGCTACATTGTTGAATTGAAATTTAATGGAACTCGCTAATTGAAACTCAATGGATGATTCGAAAGATTCAAACTCGAAAACTCGCTAATTTAATTCCGAGTACCATTAATGGAAATTGAATCTTCCGAGTTCCATTAACGGAAGATTGAATAGCTTCATACATGAAATTAAATTTTCCGAATCTTTCGAGTTTCATTAATGAATTTTTTGAATCTTCCGAGTTCCATTAACGGAAGATTGAGTAGCTTCATACATGAAATTAAAATTTTCGAATCTTTTGAGTTCCATTAATGGAAATTAAATCATGAAATTAAATTTTTCAAATCTTTTGAGTTCCATTAATTAGCGAGTTCCATTCAATTAGTGAGTTTCATTGAGTCTTCCATTAATGGAACTCGCTAATTGAATCTTCCGAGTTTCAATGGAAAATTAATGGAAGATTCCATTCAATTATTTGAAAAAACTTTCTTCATAAACTCAATGGAATCATTTGAAATATTTAATATGGTTGTAATTGTGAAAAAATGTTGAAAAGTGATAAAATGGAGAAGAAACAACGCGTGCACCGCACTTCCCACCGAAAAAACTGGGTATACATTTTGAGGGGGGGATTAATTTCACTTTAAAAAAGTTTGGGGAAAATTAATTCCAATTTAAAAAGTATAGGGGGTAATAGGACACCCGCAAAGTTCAATATGCTCCACTGAAAATTTGATTAAACTTCAGGTATTTTCGTGGGTATTGTCCCTTAATTTATTTTTAAATAATTTAAAACATTTTTCTTACCCCACCCCAACCCCTACCCTCGATTCCCCACTCCACTACCCCATGTCCAAATGTTCTTTTTAACAAAAAGTTTATAATTTTTTCTTACCCCATCTCCCTTAGCCTATTTATTCTCATTGTTTTGTTAAATATATACAAATATTTTTAGAAAATATTTTTCTATTTGTGTAACGAACACAAAAAAATAAGTAAGAAACCATTTGTTTTCCTAGATTTTTTTTATTACTTACCGAACACACCCGTAGCATACACAAAAAATACATTCAAACTTTGTACTTGTCGTTGGTGATCATGTTTCAAAACACTAAAAGGAAATGAAATTTGTTGTTATAAAAAATAAATTCGATTACATTTATTTTGATCTACTCTTATATTAATTTTGTTAAAATTTATATGAATTTAACAACTTAATATATTTACATGACATAATTTGAGACAAATTAGCAGAAAAAACTTATTTTATTAATAATTATTAATAAATTTAATATTTATAATAATTAAGGATATTTTAGTAAACTTACAGTACCACCCCGTCAAACCAAACAATAAAATTATTATTAAACAACAATGAACAATACAACCATTCAAACATTGTATTGTACTGTACAATACCATACTATACTATACTATATTATACTATACTATACTATACTATACAATACTGTACATTATGAAACATGACAAACCACCGTCCAAACTCTCAAACACCGTACATTTATGGTGCACAACTTGCCATCACTTTGGATGCTTTGAGGTGTAGTCGGTGTCGGCATTTATAATTTTTGAATAACTCGATTCTGAATTGTGATGAAAGGGCCGGATATCTTGCAAAAAATTATTTGATTTTTCAAAATACTTGGATGTAAGTGACATGATTCAACCTGTGTTTCCATGCTCTAGATCACAGTATCTGGATCCTCTAGTCCAAAATATAATCACTTCTGTTGTGGTATATGTGTATTTGCACAGTAATCTTGCTTAATTATATAAATTAGTTACAAATTTTTTCCATTGTTATCAATTTCATAAGTTATTTATTGATGATATGTAATTGTAAGATTATTTTTTAAAAATTTGATCCTACAATTGAATGTTTCAAGAACTATGACATACTGCCAGTTGAAGGAGTGCAAAAATCACAAAATCAGAATCACATAAAGTATACAGAACAAGAAAGGAAAACTTAACTTAGCGGCTCAAGGGAAGTGTCCATATTATCGCAAGCATTCTGGTAAGGACTAAACTACACTGTGTATATGTATTGGTATTTGGCATAAATGGTATTCCTAAAAACAAATAAAGATAAGGATTTGCATCTTTAGATTCAGATAAAGTAGAACTAATAATTTTGTTTTTTATCAGATAACAAATAAGTATTTTGATGAGTTAAAAAATCATGCTAATATACTTTCATGAGAAAATTGATGGAAAGGTGTCTTTTGAGTCTTGAACGAAGGATTGGTGACATTGGCCAACTTAAAGGGTCAAACATAATTAGGAAACTTGATTAAATTAATTGTGGACTTAATTAATATTTTCAAAACTTTCTAATCTTTTCAAAAATACAAATCAACTCAACCCACATCTCACTTCAATCCAAATCATCGACCGTCTCTCTTCTCTCTCTCGACATTTTCTCTCAACCAACAGTTCTGTAAATTTCTGCTTTTAATTCCTGGCGACTTCAACCTCTGATGATAAATAGTTAGGCTTCAAGTTTTTTTTTTTGACTTCAACCGTCAATCGACGTGATAGCCTTTCTCTCTGGCCACAACAATTTTGAATTCTTCATCGTTCCTTTTTTTTCACAGGTAAAAAATTATGGCATTTTTAGTTTTGAAAAAAACGAGGAACATGAGCCAACTTCTCTTATAGTATTGGTTAACAATTTCAATATTTGTTACTTTAATTTGAAATACAGTCTGAATAAAATCCTAATTTTTGTTATTTCTTCTCTTCTCTTCTCTTTTCTTTTCTTCTCTTTTGTTGTTTGATTTCGAAGTTTAATTTGTTGCGCCCGTTGCTGGGTTGATTTGTTCTTGTTCTTGGTAAAAATGGTGATATTGCTGTTGTTCTGTTGAACAAAATTATGCTACTATTTTTTTTTCCAATAGATTATCCATCCGGTGCAACATATTAACCATATGATGCAATAAATTTAGCATATAATGCAACAGATCAACTATCTGATACAATAGAGTAACCATCAGATTAAAATCTTGATACAACAGATTAACCATCTGATGCAGCAGATTAATCATCTGATTCAGATAAAAAAGCTAATGCAATAATTTAACTATTTGATGCAACAGATTAACCATATGTTGCAATAGATTAACCATCCGATGCAATAGATTTACTATTGAATGCAACAGAGAAACCATCAGATTAAAAATCTAATGCAATAGATTAACCATTTAATGCAACAGAGGAACCATCAGATTAAAAATCTGATATAACAGCTGAACCTCCTGTTCGATAATATCCTATCAACTCTTCCAACAAGACATGTCTAAGACTTGATTTTTCCAATTGATCATTCATCTGTCATGACAAATGACCCTTCTGTTGGAAGAAATCTAAATAATATTGATCGTTGATAACTGTTCTAACAGTTCACTCATATATTACAACAGATGTGTGACCTGTTACATATACCATTCATCTTTCTCAACAGACAAGTGATATATTTTGTATTGTCGCAATAGATTACTCAACCGTTGGTACAAATTAGTTAACTGTTCCAATAAATTACTCATATATTGCAACAAATGTATGATCTATTTCATAAACCATTCATTTTTCTCAACAGATGAGTGATGTTTTGTATTGTCGCAACAGATTACTCAATCATTGCTACAAGTTATTTAACTATTCCAACAGATTACTCATATATTGTAAAAGATATGTGATCTATTGCACAGACTATTCAGCTTTCTCAACAGATGAGTGATATGTTTTGTATTGTTACAACAGATTACTCATTCGTTACAACAGGTTATTTAACTGTTCCATCAGTCACTCATATATTGCAACAGATGTGTGATCTATTGCACAAACCATTCATCTATCTTAAAAGATGAGTGATATGTTTTGTATTATTGTAACAGATTATTCATCCGTAGAAATAGGTTAGTTATTTGGTGCAACAGATAACCTACCTTGTGCAACAGATGTGTAATTTGTTGCAACTGTTATGTTACTATTTTGCATGTAAGATTTACTGTTATCCCTTTTTAATGATGTATTAATCAACTATAATATATTTTTTTTAGGTTCCTATTAATTTTAGATAATATAGCTCCCAAAAGAATAGAAATGAATCAAGTCTAAGTAAAGGAACAAGTGAAGCAGCTAGGCTACACCCACCACTCTATGAGCTTGCTTTACAAGCGCTATCTCAATCATGAGCAGAATATGCTGAACACGGGGAGGAAGAATATTTTAAAAGAGATGATCCAAATGCTAATAGCCCTTTTACCGAATAGTTGGTCAAAACCTTCAGCATTGATCGTTATCCTATGATAATGCAGTGTGATGGTGCCACAGATTTAATGGGTAATTTCTTGGTTAAGTCAGCTATGGGAAAATCTTTCGATGCCTTCAAAAAAATACTTCGAGAAAAAAAATTGGATGCTTATTTCAGGGACAATTGCTTTGGAAAATATCTTGATTTGTCAGAGGACAATAATGCTCGTTTCTAAATGAAAATGGTATACAAACTTCTCAAGCATAGGTTTATGTATGAAAATAAAGATAGGATGGATAGGGTGTGGATAAATTATTGTGGCATGCTTGTTTGTTTTTGGTTGGAAGGAGTTTGCCATAATTACTAGACTAAAATGTTATCCTCCTTCTCCTTCTCATGTTAAACCTATTCTAACCTAAAAAAGCACCCCGCATATCTAAAAAAAGCAAAGGCAAGTCGTGTGATTGTAATGACCTGGTGTCCATTGTTGGTCCAAACTTCAGAAACAAAAATTTAATAGAAGCGTTGCAAGGTAAAAGAATTTTAAAGAAGCACAAACAGTCATTATGCTTGGTTTGGTTTGTATATATTATTCTTTAGGCAAGAGATGTTAACAACAACATAAGCGTTGGTTTAATAAAGCTCTCCGAGGATCTTGAGGCGTTTAACAACTATCCCTGGGGTTATGAAAGCTTCAAAATGACTGTCAAATATTTATTGACTCTATTAGCGCTAAAGACAGTCAACTTATATGGCTTTCCATGGGCTTTCATGGTAAATGTTTCTTTCTTTTATTATGATATCATTCATTTTTTACTCAATAATGATTTTGATTTATTAGCATTATTTTATAGGTTTGGGCGTTTGAAGTCATTTTTTATTTGAGACAACAAGTGAACTACCAGGAAGAAGTTTCCTGGCCAAGAATCTTGAGATGATTTTGGGCTAAAACTGATAAAAATACAAAATTTTTTGATCTCTTCAACCCCCCGAAGGATGCAATAAGTATAATTATAATTAAGTTTTTGTTTTAATTAATGATTTTTTTGAATGATCTAATCATCATTCTAATATATGTAATGATTTATGTTAGATTGTGCATCCGTCGCTAGTTTCTATCAATCGAGAGTTGAAGATGTCATTTTTCTTACTTTACGATCTGTGCAAACTTTATCGGACCCTAAGGTCATTGAAAAAATAAAAATGAAATTGTTTGGAGCAATAACCATTACAAGAAAAATAATTTTAGAGGGTGGGCCTGTTGTTGTTTATGGTCTTAGTAGTGATGGAGCTGCTGATGGTGGTAGTGGTGCGGCTGTTGGGGCTAATGATGCTCCTCTTACAGTATTTAAAAAAAACCATTATGAGTATGATCATACTGGTTATACAGATTTTGACTCTCTCAGCAAATGTTCTGGATGCAAATGCCAAGACTACAAGGCGACACATGATGTAGTGATTAATGCTATTAATGTATTAACTTCTTCTGTAAAGGAATTGACATCTCAGAGGGGTGTCACTCTATCAAAGAGGATTTTATATCCATCCACTCCATTAGAGATTAAGGCTAAGAGGAGAAGGAAAGTAATTTCCAATGCATTATCAAGCATCTAAAAAAGCAAAATTACAACTCTTTTGTCCGTGTTTTGCATTGAGCAGTGTACAATTGACAAAGGAGAGCAGGTCGAGCTGAAGAAACTGAATATATATGTCTATTATATGTTTTAATAGATGACACATCTGCTGAAAATTATCAAATAGATATATACATCTGTTGCAACAGTTGACTACTTATTGCATTAGATAAAGTATTTATTGTAACATATGTCTTGTCTGTTTTAACAAATCAAATAGCTCTTCTTACTGCTTTTATTTATACCAACAGATGATCTATCTGCTACAACAGATAAGTCATATGTTGCAATAGATAGTTCATCCATTGAAAATTATCATACAAGTTTTCTCATGTAGAAATTTATCCTAACAGTTGATCCATCTATTGCAACAGAAATATAATCTGTTTGGGATAATTTAAAATAAGAGGAAGACTAGTTTGTTTTGCTAGAATAGATGAGTTATGTTTTCTGTTTTGTTGTATCTCCGTGATTAGCATTGTCCAATTTTGGCTTTCCAGGTGGATGCAGAAGCTACTGCTGAACAACATTGATAATATGCTACTCTTTTTATAAAAATACGGAGAACAAAAAGCGCAGAAACCATACGTAAGCGATAATAAATATCCACGATGACCAAAGCCGAATGTCGTAGCACCGGATGAAGAACAACTTGTCCATATTGAGTAAGATCTTTATAGCTTGAGTCTGTCAAACTAATAACCTCACCCTCCGTAGGAATTCTTAGCATCAATACTTAAATTATTGATGTATTTGTTGAGATCTATACTCATAATTATTTTTTTACATTTTTTTTTTATTTCAGCTAATTTTTGAAGGCTTCGATTTATTTTATTTTGTCTATGAATTTTATTTTTTCTTTAGATTTGAACTTATTAATTGAAATGGAATGCTTCATTCAAATATTGCAACAAATAATGTATCTGTTGCAACAGACGACACATCTGTTGGAAAATATCAAACAAATTTAGACATATGTTGTAACAAGTAGGTAATCTGTTGAAAATTATCAAACAAGTCTTCCCACTGTTGCAACAGATAGACTTAGATAGAAACATCGACATAATGCAATAGATTACCAACCCATTGCAACAAACAAACTATATGTCAGCATAGGTAGAATATCTATTACGACAGATGGACAATCTGTTGCATTATAAAAATTCAACTTTCATTAGACATAAAAAATTGCCACTACATGTAAAAAAGTGAAAGTGACTTGAAATAAAAAGGTGAAACCCATCGACAGTGTTCAATTTAAACGCCTAAAATAAAATAGGCATCAAATAGACAGTGTTTATTTTAAACATGTAAAATAAAATAGGCATCAAATGTGTCAGTTTGTCACTTTTTGCCCTGTTGGCTGCTCGTGAGTAATTCATGCAGCCAAGGTTCGTTGAACCCTTATTTTTGCGATTTGGCCACCAACGGTTATTTTTCTCCCATTGTCTTATATTCATCTTTTTTCTAAAATTTAACCCTAAATTCTCAAATTATTTTTTTTCTTAATTTTTTTTTCTATCCAAATTCATTTCGATTATTTGTATTTTTTTGCGTATTTTTTTTATTTTTTCCAACTGAGCTTGACAAAGTCGAGCTCATCTTCCACTTTTTTTTGTGACAAAGATTTTTGATATTGTAAGTATGGTCATGAAGCTCTATTGAAGACTTCTTAGACTCAACATAATTCAGGTCGTAGGTTTTTTACTTGTAAGATTTAAAGGTAATATTTTTTTATTTAATTAGTTGATTACTTATTGACCTGTAATTGTGGTCTTATTTTTGTAGAAGTTGGGTGGATATAATTACTTTGATTGGTATGAAGAACGACACCCTTCACAAGAAAATTGTATAATCTAGGGTTTGTTGAAGAAAGTCAAGGCTTTTGAAGAGAAACAAAATCGAGCAAGAAGATACTACATTGTTAGTGTTATTGCTACTGGTTTGGTGGTATTGGGCACATGGATATTCAAGCCTAATTGCTGAAATTTTCATGGTGGTGTATTTGTATTTGCTACTGGTTTAGTGTCGTTGAGAACATGAATATTCAAGCGTAATTATTGAAAAATATCAAATAGATTTAGACATATGTTGCAACATGTAGGTCATCTGTTGGAAACTATCAAATAAGTCTTCACACTATTGTAACAGATAAGACTATATCAACATAATGCAACAGAGGACCAACCTATTGCAGCAGATAAACTATCTGTCAGAATAGATAGAATAGATTTTGCAACAGATGGACAATCTTTTGCATTGTGAAAAATTCATCTATCATCAGACAAAAAAATTGGCCCTACATGTATGTATATGTATGTATGTAATGTAATGTAAAGTATGTAAAGTGAAGTGACTTGAAATAAAAAAATTATTATTTCACTGGCTCTTCTTTATACACAAGCTCCAAGCGTACAGTTAGTACCCCATAACCCTACACCTCTTGCATGTTTGCCACACCATTGTCACACAAAAATGTCTTTGGCTCATCCATTTTTGTACCGGTTAGCAAACATTAGATATGGGCAAGAGTGTGCGACCCGCATGTGACAGCGGTTTCATTTTTTGGAAGGTCAATGTCCTTGTTTCAACCTTCAAAATCCCATGGCTGCTCCATCAACACTTTTATTGGCAAACAATCCATCAGATTACTCTGCCTCATCAAGATGGGGAATAACTCCACCAGTGGATGGATGTAGGTAAAAAAATCAACCTCATCCAAGGCAGGTAAGTTGTAGTCATAAACCTTGATCTTTCCCTCCTCGAGAAGTATCTTAACAGCCCGATAATGTATGCTGTCCACATTCATGACTCCAGAAATCCTCTTTTCCTCTGTCTAGCTCTTGCTGTGTGAATTTGGCCTTTCCCCTCTAACATATTTTATTATTTGTTCAACCCATTAGAACTCAGAAAGTAATGAATAAAATCCCTCGCCATCGACAGTTGAGATTATCCTATCGGTAACATTATAAGCTTTTGGGTAGACTAATTGCCTGCCCCTCATGAGGCAGAGAATTTCTTCAATATATTGTGATATAAGAAGTCAAGTTTTAAATAGGTTGGTAATTGTAAAGAAGGAAAACATAGTGAAAGATACAACAGATGGTCCATCTATTGCAGAGGATTCTCTAAATCTTTTCACAGATTACCCATCTAACGCAACTTGTGCAAGAGATGGGTAATATGTTGCAACAGAACCACCACAAATTACATCGGCATACACATATGTTGCAACAAATGACAAGTAGATCGGAAGGATAGGTTATGAAAAAGAACTTACCCTATCCACGTACTGCGTACGCATAACTGTGGGCTATTACTCAACAAGCAAAGCACATAGAGTTTTAAACAAAACAACTCTGTGTGTCGAAGAAAGTGTGCATGTGGTCTTTAATGAGTCATGAAAACTAATAAATCCAGGTGATGGTGAAGATTCAAAAATTGAATAACTCATTCCTGTTCAAAGGGATGATATTACTGATGATGATGGTCAAGAACTAAATGATGCAGATGAAAGTAATAGTGATCCAGGATCTGAGTTACAGACCCCAGCTCCAGTAGAAGAACAACAAAAAGGGTCTAGTCAAAATTCACAAGGGCCTGGTCCTAGTGGAACTAATCTTAGAAGGCCGAACTAGAGGCATAAATCTTCTCATCCACTTGAGAATCTGACTACACCTTTAGACTATGGAGTCCAAATGAGATCTGAAACTAGAAATATCATGGCATTTCAACATTCTTTTCCAAAATTGAGCCTAAAAATGTGAAAGCAGTTCTGAAAGATGCTGACTAGATCAATGCAATGTAGGAGGAGTTTCAATAATTTGAACGAAGTAAAGTCTGGCATCTGATCCCTAGACCCATTGCCAAAGTAATTATTAGGACCAAATGAGTGTACAAAAACAAGCAGGATAAACAATAAATTATTAATAGAAATAAAGTAGGGCTACTTGTTCAAGGCTATAACCAGGAGGAAGAAATTGATTATGATGAGACATTTTCCCTCAAGGATAGAGGCTATCAGGATTTTTGTTGATTTTGCTGCCTATATAGGTTTAAAAATCTTCCAAATGGATGTTAAAAGTGCTTTTTCTAAATGGAAACTTAAAGGGAGAAGTCTATGTCAAACAAACTCCAAGTTTTGAAAATACAGATTTTCCTCATCATATACTCAAATTGCACAAAGCTCTTTATGGGTTAAAGCAAACACCTAGGGCTTGGTATGAGATACTTTCAAAGTTTCTTCTAGAAAATGTCTTTAAAAGAGAGAAAATTGACAGTACTCTCTTTTTAAAGTTTTCACGACCCGAACCAGGGTCTAGACGTAATGGGCATCCCAAGTCCAACCAGGATCGGGGATCGCCCCCTTAACCTAACCCAACCACCTTTCATAGCCTTAGATGAGTTGAATTTTAAGAATATAATAAGATTGTATAAATTCTCTCATAATGACTCTAGGATAGGGTCATGATTGTGACCGACCCAACTGAGTCCACCCACACCAAACCAGCTATCTAACCATACCAAACCAATGAGAATATCAAAACACAGTATAACAATTAAACCCAAAATGTAATACGATATAATAGTGAAAAAATCATGTCCAATGATGACAGCCTCCCAACTTATTCTAGTGCCAAGGCCGACACCAATACCTATCCCGCCCATACCAAAATCCAAATCTCTATGCCTAACATCTGTATAAGACTTTTGGCGACTCTGAGCAGCTTTAAGCCTATCCCGAATCACCTTCACCTTCTCCATAGCTTGATAGACCAAATCGGGGCCAAATATATCCGCTTCACTAAGCTTAAACCATCCAATAGGAGATCTACACCTCCTACCATACAATGCCTCAAAAGGAGCCATACCAATACCTGAATGATAGCTATTGTTGTAAGCAAACTCTACCAAAGGTAGATGCTCAACCCAACTGCCACCATAATCAATCACGCATGCCCGAATCATATCCTTCTACGTCTGAATTATTCTCTCCGCTTGCCCGTTCTACTGCGGATGGAAAGCCATACTCAGACTAACCTTAGTCCCCAATCTTTTTTAGAAAAATCTCCAAAAATGAAATGAAAACTACATACCACAATCAGAAATAATTGAAACAGGCACCCCATGCAGCTTCATAATCTCTTGAAGATACAATTTCGCATAATCTTCTGCCGAAAAGGTAGTCCTTACCGGTAAAAAATAAGAAGACTTGGTCATCCTATCCATAATGACCCAAATCAAATCAAATTAGTTTTGAGATCGAGGAAGACCAGTAACAAAATCTATATTGATCATCTCCCACTTTAATAGTCAACTCTATTTCTTAATACAACCCACCAGGCCTCCTGTGCTCAACCTTAACCTGTTGACACACCATGTACTTGGACATAAATTCAACCACATCTCTCTTCATACTATTACACCAATAGATCTTCTTACGATCATGATACATCTTTGTTGATCCAGGATTTACAACATAGCGTGACTCATGAGTCTCATCTAAGAACCTTTGCCGCAACCTGTCGACATTCGAAACACAGCCTCCCTTGGTACTGCAACGTACCATCACTATTAATCTTAAAAACTGCCACCTCTTGCCCACTAACATTACTCTTGATTTTCATCAAGACCAAATTCAACATTTGTTTCTCCTTAATCTCTGTACCAAGAGATGATCAAATCACTACTTACACCATCACACCACCATCCATGGAATCCAAGAGACGAACTTCTATATTGGCTAAGTAGTGACTATCCTTCACTCATTTCCACTTTCCTTCCTCTACATGAGCCAAACTTCCCATAGACAACCTGCTAAGAGCATCAACAACAATGTTAGCCTTACCCGGGAGATAGTGAAGATTTCTATCATAGTCCTTGAGAAGCTCAAGCCATCACCTTTGACTGAGATTAAGATCCTTCTGTGTGAACACGTACTGAAGACTCTTATGATCTGAAAAGATATCTACGTGAACACTATACAGCTAATGCTACCATATTTTCAAAGCAAACATAACCGCCAATAACTCTAAATCATGAGTAGGATAATTCATCTCATGTAGCTTTAGTTGCCTGGAAGCACAGGCAATCACCTTTCCATGCTGCATCAAAACACAACCAAGCCTTACCTGAGATGCATCACAATAAACCATAAACCCATTATTGCCTTTTAGCTAAGTCAAAATTGGAGCCGAAGTCAACCTATCCTTCAACTTCTCAAAACTCCCCTCAAAAGCATTCGACTAAGAAAACTTAACCTTCTTCTGTGTTAACTAAGTCAAAGGAGCAACTATCGATGAAAATCTTTGCATAAACCGCCTATAATACCCGCCTAAACCCAAGAAGCTCCAAACTTTGAAAGGAGTTGTAGGCCTAGGCCACCCCTTCACCACAACCTTTTGTAGATCAACCATTATTCCCTTACTACAAATAATATGACCCAAGAAAGTCACGACATTCAACCAAAACTCACACTTAGAGAACTTGACAAATAATCGCTATCCCTTTAAGGTCTGTAACACCATATGAAATGATTAGCATGATCCACCCTACTCTTTAAATATACCAGGATGTCATTAATAAACATAATAACAAAGAGATCTAATACTGCCTGAACACTCTGTTCATCAAATCCATAAATGCTGCCGGAGCATTGGTCAACCCAAATGACTTCACCAAGAACTCAAAATGCCCGTACCAAGTATGAAAATCTGTCTTAGGGATATCCACCTCCCTAATATTAAGATAATGGTACCCAGACCAAAGACCTATCTTGGAAAAGAACTTGGAACCCAGTAATTGATCAAACAAATCATCTATACTTGGGAGAGGATACTTGTTCTTAATTGTTACCTTGTTAAACTGCCTGTAGTCAATACACATCCAAAGGGAACCATCCTTCTTGTGCTCGAACAACACTGATGCACCCTACGGAGAAATACTAGGACGAATAAATCCCTAATCCATAAGATCCTTAATTTTTCCTTTAAGTTCCCTTAACTCAGTCGGAGACATTCTATACGGAGAAATAAATATTGGACGAGTGTCCAAAAGCAAATTAATACCGAACTCTTTCTCTATCCGGAGGAACACTAGGAAGATCATCCAAAAAAACCTCTGGAAACTCATTAACTACCAGAACAGACTGCAAAGAAGGACCTTTCGAGTTGGAATCTTTAACCTAGACCAAGGAATAAAGACATCCTTTAGAGATTAACATTCGAACTCTAAGATAAGACATAAATCTCCACCCAGGAGATAAAGAACAACCCTTCCATTCTATTGTTGTCTCCCCAGGGAACCTAAAGACGACCTTACAAGTTCGATAGTCTAAAGATGCATAAAAAGAATGTAACTAGTCTTTACCAAAAATCATATCAAAATCCACCATCCCCATTTCAAACAGATCTGCCAAGGTTTACTTGTCACTAACCGATACTACACACCCTTTATGGACCCGTTCAGTAGTAACCGAGTCTCCTACTGGGGTAGAAATAGAAAAAAGATCTAAGATAATTTTTGGATCAAAACCAAAAGACACAAATATATAAGGCATCACATAAGAAAGAGTGGATCCCGAAGAAAGCAAACAATATAGTTGCGGGAAAAGATCTGTAATATACCAATAACAATATCAGGTGATGCCTCGAATTCCTGTTGGGGCGCCAAAACATACAACCTGTTCTGACCAACACTAGAACTAGGAGCAGTAACAAAAGAAGATGCCATACCACCAGGTGTAGGAGCAGAAGATGAAGCCACCAGAATCTTATTATCTCTCGTAGAAACCTTGTTAACCAGAGAATCCTTGAGTCGATGGCCTACCTGACCAAATTTAGTGTACTTATCTCCCTCTTTCTGATAGAATCCCTGATGAGGACAACCATAGAACCAATAAGGAAGGCATAAAGAAATAGACTAACCTCTACTCTTCTGAGATTGGCAACCTAAGACCGAGAATTATCACCATCTTGGTGATGCCTGTCGCCCGACTGTTGTGGGTAAGGAGCAATAGCAACAAAAAAAGAACCAGAACTAACCCATTTCTTTTTCTACCACTTCTCACCATCTCTACCACCCTGAGACTGCACACCTTCTTAATAAAAAAACCCTGCTCCGCTTCCCCTGCCTATCCCCAATTTCTCTTCTTATCCTCAACATGCTCCATATGAATTGTCAATCTAGAGATGTATATATCCCTAATGAGCAAAGCAGTCTTGCTCTCTAAAATCAAATCTCTATTCAACCCAAAAAAAAACTTCCTTATTTTTGACCTCATATAAGCCACTAAATCAGGAGCATACCTTGACAACTGATGAAACTTTAAGGCATATGCCCTCACAGACATCCTTCCTTGCCTGAGGTTCACAAACTCCTCTATCTTAGATTCTCTCAACTCATGAGAAAAGAAACAATCTATGAAGGTATTAGAAAAGGCATCCTATAACCTTCTAATTCTATATTACCCTTATCTATATCCCACTCCTCATACCATAATAAATAATATCTTTGAGCTGATAAGCCATAAAGCTAACTCCCTCCTTATTAGAAGCCTGCATAACCCAAAAGATCTTTTCAGTTAATCCAAGAAGCCTTGTGGGTTTTTCTCAATCTTTACTCCCATAAAAATAGGAGGACCTATCTGTATAAACTGACCAACCCTTATGGCCTCAGCAGGAAAAACATTAGCCATAGCCCACTCAGTATGAGCATCGACCATTTGAGCAATAACATGAATAGACTAATAAAACTCTACATTCATCACATTACCCTGAGAGACCTGAGAAGTAGTAGGAGGAATAGGAGGAACTCCAGCACAATCGGGAATAGGATCATGATATCAAAGATATACTCCAGACGTAGGAGGTACCCCTTCAGTATTATCCCCAGATAGGATGGAAGAGTTTCCTTATGTTCCAGATCTAGGAGGCATGATCTGAAAGACAAACAACCAAGGATTAGAGAAGATTCTAGGACTGAGAATTTCAAGAAAGTGAAACATTCCTAAATGTATCGTAGCCTCTCTCTTATGAGTGTGGCGTGCTTCACACCCTTATAAGAAACTCTACTTGCAATACCCCACAAATTTTACTCGTCATCTAAGCCTTTAGAGCATGTCAAGAGAAGTCTCATACCTATAAATTTGGCTAAGTGTTGGGACTTAGTCATTTTTTTAGACCTTTAAACTTTGAGGATTTTATTAAAGACCTTCCCGACCTTCGATAGTTGATAGTTTAGCTAATTTATAATCAGGGAGGTCGATAGTTGTTCTCAAACATATTTTGGATTTTTTAAACCGTGTTTATACCTCATTTGGTGTCCCAAAATAGTGTACCAATGCGAGCTTGGCGCACCATATGGCCCATCGCGTTGGTCAATTTTGTGTAGGAACTGACAGTCAAAAGTACTGAGGCTTGGCATGATTAGGGCGCGCTGCATCGGGTATCACGTCGATGCCATCAACACGCTGCATCGCTAATTGCGTCGATGCCCAATTTTTCATCTTTTAAAATCAGTGTCCAAGGGGGAAATTTAGTCTTTTCCCCCACCCTTTACCAGTCATAATACAGGATTAAGGTCCTTAAATACCAAAATATAGCTTTCTTCTCTAAAATTCACCAAGAACACTTTCTAGGGTTTCAACCCAAAGTCCAAGAAACTCAAGAATTCACCATCACTTTTCAAAATTTCTTCAAGAATTGGAATCCCCAAATCAAGAGCATTAAGAATATCCATTCAAAGTCGCAGATAGAGTCCCAAGAGCAAGAGTTCATTCAAAGTACATAATCTAAGGTATGTGGGGCTTGAACAAGAACACTTCTTCCATTCTTGTGCCCAAAGTTTTGATTTTTATTAAAGAATTTCATATTTTTACAAGTGGGTTTTGCCCAATTTTTTTTACTTTGAGGTTATGAATTTATAAATTGGTCAACTCTTGAAATTGCATGTTATTTTACTTATTTATGTTTGAATTTGAGAAATTATGCTATGAATTGCATATCCCTAGCATAAATTGATGTTTTTGAGTGTTCCCAAGGTTGAAGTCAAGATTTAAGCTTCATTATGAAATTATGATTATTTGAGTATGTATATATGCTTTAAGTCAAGATAAATTGTGATGTTTCTTAAAAATAATGTATTAGCATGATTTAAACAAGCAAGTACTTTGATTGTAAAGAAGGTTGATCTTTGATCCTAAACTAAGATAGGAATCCATTTTTATCTATGATTTAAAGCAAAGTGAAGCATAGTTAGCTTCCATTACACATTCTAGTATTATTTAAAGTGGATTTTCCTAAAGAGTTCTAAGCCTAAGTATGGGAGTAGTATTTAGCACTGAGTTAGGCTTAATTCAAAGGTTTCATGCCCTAGAACTATGAGCCACCGTAGGATTTGATTTACCCCAAGTGGGTTAAGATAGTGATCACTAAAGGTTCTATTTCGATGGCAAGAATAGAACAGCTCTACCCAATATGGGCAAGACATTAGACTCTATGTTTCTCACATGGTTTATGTCGGTTAGAAGAAACTCCCAAGTTTCCACAGTCTCCCAAAGTTCCATAATCCCAAGTATTTGAGTCCTTAAGTTTTTAAAAAAGTTCTTTATTCTTCTTAAGATAAAAGTATGAGTTTGATAGTTGTTGTTTTATGATTCCTTTTGTATACATGTATTGAGAATAAGATGAGAGTACAGATTTTAGAACTAAGTGTAATGACTCACGAGATTTATACTACATGTTCATTATTCATGAATTATGAGGTCTATATTTCAGACTTATTCAAGCTATGTGAGTCATTCATATTTGCATGCATGGTTTTGTAAAGATTAAAGATATTGTTTACTTAATGCATATACCCCATATACTCAATACATCCTCAAAGTACTGATCCACATATACATCTGTGTGATACATTGTCTCATAATGTAGGGTCAGGTGCTCAGTCTCAACAGCCACAGTGATCTCTGAGCATCTCATCTATATTCTTATCTTTGGTGAGTCCTCATGGTTCGAGGACCTGTTCTGCAACTTTTTTTTTATTTTTGCTGTGTTTTGAGTATTATCTTCAGTTTGAGTCAGTTGGGGGTCTGTCCCAATGACTCTCTAGTTATTTAGCAAGTAGAGGCTTGTCAGACTATTAGTTACATATTAGACACTTCAGTATTTTGATATTCAGATGATGTTCTTTTTAGTTGTTTTAGTTCAGACTTGACATGATATGATATTATTTCCCAGTTCATTTATTCTAAAGTAAGTGTTAGAAGTAGTATCAGACTCAAAGGGTTAGCTTGGGGCTACTTGTAGCCTTAAGCACTGTGTGACATCTCGGGATGAGAATTCGGGGTGTTATACTACTTAATACGGCTTTGCGGACTTCCTAGTCTACCATGAACCTAAAGCTCTGATATCAACTTATCACAACCTAAACTAGGGCCTAAACGTAATGGGCATCCTAAGTATAACTAGGGCCGCTCTCTTAACCCAACCCAACCACCTTTCACAATGTTAGATGAGCTGAATTTTGAGCATATAAAAAGATTGCATAAATGCTCTCATGAGGACTCTGGGATAGGGTTACAATCGTGACCGACCCAACCGAGTCCACCCATACTAAACCAACCATCCAACCATACCAAACCAAAGAGAATGTCAAAATATGTTATGATAATTAAACCCAAAATGTAGTAAGATAGAACAGTGAGAAATTATGGTTGATATGACAGCCTCCCAGCTTATTCTAACGCCAAGGCCGACACCAATATTGGTCCCGTCCATACCAATCCCCTGAAGTACCACAAATCCTTTATCCAAAAGAATACAAATATCCAGCAGGGACATGCCCCCAACCATGGTCAAAACCAATATCCAAAACAAAAATAAAATGTCTAAGAATGTCCATATCATGAAATAGAGCCTACTGAAAAGATGGAAGCTCACCACTTCAATCCAAATGCTTTTCCTGAGTAAATAACTATATAGAAGGAGTCGAACGGATGATTCCTGTATAGTGTGGGTATACAGCCGCCAGTAGATGGGTTAGTGAATGACCGCTAGCATGTATCTCATGATAAGGATAAAGTAATGCCATTTAAATAACCAAGTAAAACTATCCATGATGCATACAACCATATGTATATATATATATATATATATATATAAATAAGTGTCAAGAAAGGGAATTCGGTTTACCATGTATTTAAAAACTTTACTTGGGCTGTGTAACCTTGTCGTTTAACCATGCCCATGGGCCGTATGGGTTCATCTTCCCCTGCTGAAAGAGTCCCAGTGCGTGTAGCCGCACGACCAGGAAATATCCCATGGGATGACTAGTACATCCCTCTAATATAAATATGACACTCGTATATGGTCATCTAAGACCCTTCATACCAGCAAATATGAGTTTCCAGTTTCAATTCCCCCGGAACCTCCATCTTCTATGGCTTAGTTACACACCCCGCTATTAATGCCCAAATTCAAACCATTTCCAAACAATCCAGTTACTATTTATTACCCAAGTCTAGTTATTAGTGTTATTATCATTCCAACCATATATGCAAGATTTATCCATAGCCAAACTATTTGGGTTAAGGGGACTCTCAAGTGCCCTTTTCCGTATACCATATTAACCTCTTGGAAGACTACCATATTTTTCACAAGCATAAATAATTAGCCTTTAACCTTTGTAAACCATTTATAGTTTCATTTATAACCTATAAACAAGAAAGAGTTCTATTTAAAGAAGTCAATGCAATGAACATATCTTTATAAACATTTTATAAGACACCTTGGGGGCATAATATAACAAAAATCAATTCCAAAGACCATTAAACTATTACCACGTAATCCAATTGCCCAAAACCATCATTGATTTATATAAAATCCTAATTGAACCATAGAAAACCATAACCAAGCCTTTATAAGCAAAACCCCCAATTAATAGTTGAAAACCATATACCAAGCAACATTGAAACCACGAAAACATCCATAAAATCCACAAAATTTTTAGAAATAATAAGTAGGGAAGAGACATATGCCTTAAACTAAGAAACATGATGGAAGAAAATCTCCAAAGCAAGCCCTAAAGCAATCCCTAAGTTGAAACCCTGGCTCTCTTGCCCCAAAATCTCTCGAGAGAATTATCATATGTTTTAGAATAGTTTTCTAAGTGTTAATGAATAGAATAATAGGGTAAGTAACCTCCTAAGTGTATAAGAAGTTGTGGGTCATAATTAGGGTAAGTAGGAAAATACCCAGAATACCCCTACTTAAGTTTCTTAAAAACCCATCACAGGGATATGACTGACCCTCTTATGAGTTGTACCATTCCTTACGATTGGTTTCCACCAGTCGTACCCATGCCTTAACCTTTAAATTAGACACTGTCTAGTATACGACTCATCCAACCAAGTTGTACCTTCAATATATGACCTGTACCCATGATCTATATCTTTGGAAGAATGAAATACCAGGAGGATCAAACACTGACCACCATACAAGTCATCGATACGACTTATCTCAACCCTTACGACTCACACCCAAAAGTCATGATCATCCTAGTGATCAAAACCATCCCACCAAATAACACTGGTCAACTTATGATAGGACCATACCACTCGTACCCCAGCATACGGCTCATACCTTGGAGTCGTATTGGTTTCGAAGAGTGGATTTTAAGGAAAATTTTCTAAGGCCAAAACCCAGGATGTAACAAAAGTCCATAGGTAGCAACTTAATAATTGTTTATATATATGTTGATGATATAATCTTTGGAGCTACTTCTGAATCCCTATGTGAAGAATTTATAAGACTAATGGGGAGTGAATTTGAAATAAGCATGATGGGTGAACTGAGTTTCTTCCTAGGTTTATAGATCAAGTAAAATTCTCAAAGGACAATGATCTATCAAGAGAAGTACATCAAAGAGCTATGAAATAATACAACATGGGTGATGCCAAGCCAATTGAAAATCCAATTGGAACCAACTCCAAGATAGATAATAATGAATTTGGTCCCTCAGTTAATGAGATAATATATAGAGGAATTATTGGATCCTTACTATATATTTCACTGCAAGCAAGACAAATATTGTGTTTAGTGTGGGAATGTGTGCACGATTTTAGGCCTATCCTAAGGAGTCTCATTTGAAAGCTGGAAAAGAATTCTCAGGTATCTGAAAGATACAGGGTATCTGGTCCTGTACTATCCTTCTAGAGATAGTTTTGATCTGGTAGGTTATGCTGATGCTGATTATGTTAGATATCTGGTGGATAAAACAAGTACCTCAAGAATTTCTCATTTTTAGGTTCTTCCTTAACCTCCTGGGGTTCTAAGAAACTGAAGTAAATTGCTTTATCTACCACTGAAGTTGTGTATGTGGCTAAAACCTCTTGTTGTGCTTAACTGTTATGGATCAAATAGCAATTGAAGGACTTTGGGATTGTCCTAGACATAATCCCTCTGATGTGTGACAACGCAAGTGCTCTTAAAATGTCTAAGAATCCAGTGCATCATAAGAGAACCAAGCATATTGATGTGAGACATCACTTTTTTAGAGACAATATTGAGAGAGGAGCTATTTGCTTACAATTTTGCAAGCCCGAAGATCAAATAGTAAACATCTTCACTAAGGCTTTTCACAAGGAACAATTTGTGAAGAAC
This sequence comes from Capsicum annuum, assembly GCF_002878395.1. NCBI lineage: Eukaryota > Viridiplantae > Streptophyta > Magnoliopsida > Solanales > Solanaceae > Capsicum > Capsicum annuum. Next base: position 150,771,362 of record NC_061116.1, read on the forward strand.
AAGTTGAGACTGGGTTTGATCAAAATAAACTAACCTATTAGATGAACTGGTTGTTCTCCCTAAAATTAGCTATGATCTGGAGACAGGTATCCTTGATAAAGTATGTACTTAATAGTATAACTTAATACCATACCTTTGCAGGTATACACCCATGGAAATAACTTTGGAGGAGGACAAATGTTACATGCACAAAGTGGAGAATTTACTCAATAAAGAGAGGGACCTGGTCCTATCTCTCAGTTTAGTATTATGAATGTGGTTTTTTTGTTCTATTTAAAAAATTCGTGTCTTCTCTCTCTATGTGTCAGAATTTTATCTTATCCTTAAAAGAAAAGATGAGTCACTCCAAAATTAAAATTTATCACATGTTATCCTCTAATAAAACCCTTCCTTGTGCTTATTCATTCCCTTAAATCTTGTTGTCCCCAATCATTTTCTTGTCAAAAGGAAAAATTAAGCCTTAAATAGTCCTCTTGTGATAAGGATTGCCCAATAGATGCTAATTCCTCATTCTCGCATCTTTCAAAGGACTCTGAACTTTTCATAGATAAAAATACCCTCACAAACCTTCTTGAAAAACACCTTTCTTCTCCTACCCTTCCAAAGCCAAACTCCTTCTTTACTCAACTCGTTGATGAAGACTCATCCCTGAAGCTTCCTAACCTTTCTGATAGTGTATGAATGTATGATGCCTGGGTTGCTGAAAATCTTATGTTTCTATTAAATGGCCCAAGAAAGAGCATGTTTTAGCCTATAGAACAAAATGTTAGTGAGATCATATAAAATCTTGGAGAGAAGTATAGAAGTTCTACTGAGAAGCAACGGACTTCAGAAGGACCTAGTCCTAAGAAGAGGAAAATAACTAAAGAAGAACCTATCAGTGTTTCTAAAAATGGAAAACTAGAGAAAGAAGGAAAGTCTGTATCTAAAAAAGTGTGAAACGGGTTCTTGAGAAATCAAAAGGTGCTAATTGAAAGGATCTTTGACTCAAGTGTATTAACAAAACTAGGTATGATTGAATTAGTTGATTTTGTTAAACACCAAAGATGGCTCCATATTATGGAAGTACACATTCCACCGGTCTTTGATGAGGTAGTCAAAGAATTCTACTCCACATTAGATTTCTCTGAAGATAATCTAAAGATAACTGCTGTAGTCTAAGGGAAAAACCTAAATCTTGATGCTGTGTTACTTTGAAGAATTCTAAATATTCCTATCAGCGGTGTAAGGATTGTCTCAAAACAACAATCCTCAATAGATCTCATGGCATATACACTAAAGGTTAAAGGAAAATCTGTGGCTGCAGTAAATAGGAAATCACTCAAAAGTGAGGTCAAATTAGTCTTTGATTTTGCTAACAAAGTGATTCTGCTTAGATCACAAAAGGGGAACATTGCTTCAGCTGTTGATTTGTATGTGATAGAGTGTCTTATTAGTCTTGAGTTCATTTGCTTACCTGATTTAATGATGGAGCACTTGCATAAAGTTGTTCATGGGAAAATGGAAAACATGGCATGCCTCATGGATATTGGTTGAATTGAGTGTTTGATATTTTTGGTATTGTTTGTGAAAATGGAACTCCTAGAACCATGATCCAACTATTTGGTATGAAGACTTTGATCAAAACTGAATTTATGTAAAAAAAATCAGGTAACATCTCTCAAGAGGAGCTTAGCAAAGTAATAGAGGAATTGACTAAGGATGAAGAGATTGGCAAATTGCAAATGATAATTCAACATCTTTCAAATAAGGATCCAAGTTTCTCTAAAGAGATTAGAACTGAGAATGTTGAACTAAAGAAGATAGTTTTAACTCTAACTGATAAGGTTCTTAGCTTGAATCAATAGATAAGACATCTAACAAGGAATTGTTACACATCATGCTACAGGAAATAATAACATGGATCTACTTCTCCAAACCCTCTTCCCAAGTCCTTCACCTATTTAAAGTTTCCTTATTCCTGTAACTTTTTCTCTGGAATATTTAAATTATGCACTACAATAATACTTACCTCTTATATATGAATGAATCTTAGTTTGTACCAGTGGCCATGAGTTAACTAACTGGTGCTTATTTTACTCTTGGTTTATTGTTATCACTTTTCAATGATGCTAAAAGAGGGAATACTGAATTCATATGGTAGAGATCAGGTGATGGTGTTGCATAATGTATTAGGGATCAGGTACCGGGTGCATATATGCTGAGTATTGGTTAAGTAAAGTATGATGGCCTATTGATAGGTGGAAGAATGTTTGAATGATGGCATATTGACATGGGGAAGAATTTTGGTGTAACATGATGGCATATTGATAGGGGGAAGCATGGTGCATAATGATAAGGGGAATATTCATTAGGCAGTAGTGGAGACTGGTGATCACTCTGATTACATAAGATGAATGGACATTGATGCTCAAAAATCCATGGTTGGTTTGTCATCATAAAAAGGGGAGAAATAGCTATATCTTATTTTAATAATGATCAGCTGACATCAAGGGACCACATCGTTGGGTCTTCATGAATTTAGTATAGTTGTGACTATCCTGGATAGTTTTGTTGGTTAGGGTAACAAACTGTGCAAGTGAGCTTATACATATCAGGACACTTGACCCAATAGCATTTTTGATAACACTCAACTTACACGTCAAATTAAGTGCAAGGTGGTCATTATCAATATATACCCAATAGGAGTCGCGATCGAATCCATAAGGAACAATGTGAGTGACGAATGAGTAAGTTCGAAATGGAAGAAACTTGCTAAATTCAAACCTAAGATACAAGTATTTGAGGGATTTTAAATCAAACTTGTTTAAATAAATGAAATCTACAGCACTAGATTAAGAGCAAACAACGTATGGATAAAGCCAAATACAAAGATTCTTGGGGTTATGCTTTTCTAGGGGTAATTGGTGTATGGGTACATGAAAATAAATTCAAACATTTAGTTAATGGATATATGTGTAGGATAGGTTAGGTGTTTTAGTGTTAGTCTTTCAACAAAACGCTAAAATTTCACTTATGGATTCTTCCAATCAACCCAAAACCTTAATTAGGCATCCCTATTTTTAGGATGATGCTTAAGATATAACATATTCAAATACCACCCTTATTTCTAAGATGATGTTAAGAAATAAGCTAAAATCAATTTCATTGCTCACAAATACTTGTTACCCACATCCCTCTTTCAAGGATGATGTGGGATTCAAGATAGTTGGGGTTTTCACCCACAACTTTTAATTCAAACAATCAAGTATTAGTGAAATCCAACATCATTAACTATCAATTGGAACTAACAATCAAAACCTACACCTATTATCACCCTATTCAACCATAACCCCAAGAAAAAAATTTAGCTATGCATGGATTTAAAGAGAAGAAGAAGATTAACCATATTTGCATTTTATTCTTCCATTGAAATTTAAATAGAGTAAACCTAAGCTTCACTTTCAATCTTTAACTAAATTCTCATTTAGAGTTTTCATATACAATTGTCTCTCCTCAATGTCAACTACTAAAAATTAGAATCAAGATATATGTTCAAGATGATGGAAATGAGTTTAAACCGCTATTTAAGCCCCAATTCTACATTTGCCAATTATTACAAAATTGCCACTTTGCTATTGGTGTCTTTAAGCAAATTATAATTTTGACCTTGAACTTGTTCCGCCATATCGCGATTGCCATCTCTTAACTGAAACCGTGATATCGCGATCACGGTGATTATATCGTGGTCGCCATTGGTTGACTTGATTGTTAATTGTGATCGCGATTCTCAGGCTGCAATCGCGATTCTCAGGCCGCAATCGCGATAACTGAGGGTCGATTTCTTGGCCTGCATTTAATATTTTATTCTTTTTTCTCATATTTCTTGTCACAACCCAAGGCTACCCCTTAGTTGCGACAACGGTGCTTATAGTCACAAGTGACCACAAGCTAACCCATAAGCTGGTATCTGCTGTGAGCACTGAATACATATGAACATAACACCTGTACAAAAGATAAATTAAGAAAGTAATGTATATCTTAATACTAAAATATGAAATACTTAATGTCTGAAACAAACGATAAGCACTGAAAGTAACTAGCTGACTGTCTAAACTATTTTTTCTGAATGTCTCAAAGCCTCTAAACTGACTGAGGAGTTGATGGGACAGACCCCCAACTAACTCCGACTGACTAAATGAACTGAACTACTAAAATAATTAAATAAACATAACATGTCCTCGATGGATGAGGACTCACCTATAAGGCTGCTGGATTATGCTGAGCTATCTAACTGCGGTTGGGAAATTGTGTGTCTGAACTTATGATATAAGACATCAAAATGCAAATAAGAGTATGCGATCAGTAATTTGAATGTACTGGTGTATGAGATGAGGTTAGGCTGATATACATGGGGTACTTTGTATATGAAATAAGGACTAACTGAATAGCATGAGATAACTGAACGTGAATGCATAAAAACTATAACATCTAAAAATGCAACACCAAACATAAGCATATATCTAAAAGAATCTGTAAACTAAAAGATTAAAATCTGATAATTGAGTAATTGAGAACCTGTATGATTTAGTTAGGCAGACCTGAACTAAAACTATATTGAATACTGCAATGAGACTGTGAGAGGTATCATCTAACTGACATGCCTCAATCTAAGCTAATTGGGGTCCAACATTTAACCCAAGTTGGAAGGGTGTCAGTATCGTACCACGGGTACTAACACTGGCTGTATGGATACACTAAACTGGTGTCCCAAAGGACTAATGAGTCACCCTCAACTAGCATATTCTCTAATGAGATATGTGTCACCCTCAACTTGCAGGTAAACACTTTATTATCCCTCAAATGGCAGGTAGACATCTCTAGCCTACACTGGTTACGTAGTTCAAGAACTCAGGGATTGCTACTATGGGTTACACCCTCTACTGTCAGGTGAACCCTCATCCCTGAGTTTACTCGATGTTAAATCCTACTCCTAGCTGAACTGACACTAATACTAGGATAGAATGAACTAGACTAACATTATTACATAACTGATAGTGCTCATCATGATTATAAATATGTAAGTATATTGATAGGATTCATGGATTAACTATCAAAATATTTGAATAACTAAATTCATGTAAATCACATAGGTATAGGGTGTTCATAACCCACCAGTACTGAATGGAATTAACAATAATGCCATATAAAAGCTTTAAAACCACAGTAGCGGATCATTGTTCAAAATCCTATACTTAGTCATTTCATCAAACACATGAGAGTCATGAACTTAAACATGGGAGTGGGTAAAGCATGCAAAAATAACATGATTACATGAATAAAATCAGAACTTATGGATTTAATGTAAAGATTACAATATTTAAAATATGTAATGGCTCATTCCACTTGAAAAACACTTATAAACATAACTTGTAATTGAATTCACAAGAGATTCAAGGAGATATTTCAACTTAAGTGAAAAAAAGGATTCTTGGACTCCATAAGTGAAAAAAACCCATGGACTAACATTACACATACCTCACTGGATGATTTTGTGAAGATTCTTGGGAATTTCTTGAGGTTTGAAGCTTGAATTCCTTGATCCCTTGAGAATGGGTTAGGGTTTGTTTTTGAGGTGGAAGATGGTTTACATGAGATATTTTATGAATAAAGGGGCAAATAATGCTCCTTGGGGACCTAAATTTTGTGTTATGCGAGTTTTGGTGAGGGAATTAACCCAAATGCCCTTAAATAACAAAGAAAAAAAGCTGGACAAAAAGAGGGGGGGGGGTCACTACGAGCTCTAGAACAGTGGGCTAAGACCTATGCTATGGGATCTAGAGCAACGATATAACCCCATATCGCAGGCTCCAGTACGACGATCTAAGCTACGCACTACTGGCCTTTCTCGGTGCCCTCATAATTTTGCTTCTCCAAACACGTCCCTGCGCTCATCTAAAATTTTTGAAACTCACCCTAGATACACCTTGAACAATTTCGATCATGAATCAACTTAAAAATCAATGTTCTAAGGTTGGAAATGTCCAAAATAAAATCATAGAAGTGTAGGGGCCTTGGAAAATGACTAAGTCCCAACACTTTGTGAAATTTCTAAGTCTTGAACCCCTTAACATGCAATCATGAGCTGAATTGAGCTAGGATCTTAAAGGGTATTACATTTGTTCTCTGTCACCCATTCCTTAGCTTATTTTTATCAACTTTCCTTGCTTATCTTCCCATTTCAACTTTTACCTACACAAATGAGCATTACATTTTTTTTCAGTGCAACACAGGAAAGCGCCCCTTCCTCCTTATTTCCGGATTTCAATTAGAAGAAATTTACATCAAATTAATGAACAAGCATGATAATTTAGGCTTAAAAGGTGATAGAAAGTTGGCAAATTTACCACTTATTAATTTCGACCCTAATAATTATCTAAGATATAAATAGAAAAAAAGGTCCTCAATTTATAGTTTTTACAATCAGATTATTCAGAGAGAAAAATTAGCGAAAAATTAAACTGCTCAAGTCCTAATCTTTTGTGTGCTGAGAGTGTCTGTGTTCTTGAGTTAAGTATTGGTCTGTAATTGAATTACTTGTGTGATAAGAGTAATGCTTTTTCTTTTTATTCTTGAGTGTACTTAGGTAGAGTTACTTGAGTTTGATATTTGTTAGAGTTAATCAATATTAAGTGAGTTCTTGACAGAGTTGTCAAGGTAGGTTTGTAATAGCGTTATTGCAAACTGGTTGAGCTTAGAGTTAAGTTCTCATTGAGTCTATAATTAAAAGTTTAATTATAGTGGATTGTTGAGTACTTGTGAGGGGCAAGCCATGGTTTTTCCTCCCTTAAGCAATGAGGTTTCCACGTTAAATCTTGTGTTTTTTAATGTCCTGTAAAGTTTAAATTTCCTACTGCTTTACTGTTTGATTGCCTATGTCCGACTCTAAGGGACCTGGTCCCTTATAGTGTGGTGCACCTCCCATGTTTCAAAAAGAGGGTACTTGTTTTTTACTGTCACCTTATTCAACCATCAGTAATCTATGCACATTCAAAGGGATCCATTCTTCGTACACACTAACAACACAGGAGAACCCCACGTAGACACACTAGGACGAATAAAGCCCTTATAAAGAAGATCGTTCAATTGCTCCTTGAGTTCCTTCAACTCATTCGAAGCTATTCTATAAGGAGCGATAGATATAGAACGGGTATCCTAGTGAAGATCAATCTCAAAATCTATTTCCCTATCAGGAGAGACGCCATGAAGATTATCAGGAAACACTTCAGGAAATTCACAAATCACGAGAACATATTGCAATGAAGGACCCTCAAATCTAGAATGGCTGTTTTATCTTCTCATCCTCCACTTGTTACATGTACACCACCAATCTAGACATATTCATTTCCTTGTTCAATAAGGCAGCTTTATATTCCAACACCAAGTCACAAGACAACCCAGAAGCAAATTTGCTAATCCTATCCCTCATAGAAGAAACCAATTTTGGAGCATAACGGGACAGTTGATGAAACTTCAAGGTATATTCCTTCACAGTCATCCTGCCTTGTATCAAATTCATAAATGCCTCGTACTTCGCTTTTGTCAACTCTAAGGAAAGAATTGATAAAGGAAGGCATTCAAAAAGTCATCCTATAATACTACCTTAGCATGATCACCTCTCGACTGATCCCACTCTTCGACCACTGATATGCCACATTCTTTAACTGATATCCATCAAACTTCACACCTTTATAGTCAGAAACATGTATCACCCTACATATCTTTTCCATCTCATCAATGAACCCTTGAGGATCTTCCTCAACTTCAGAACCAATGAAAATTGGAGGTTTGAGACTCATAAACTGTCCAACTGTAGTGGCCTCAGAATAAGGAGTAACAACATCCTCATGCTCCGACTGGCAAGAACTAGAGGCCACCAACTTAGTAAGCAAATGGATCGACTGATGAAACACAACATTAGTCACATGACCTTGAGGATCCCGAGGAGGACTAGTGGAATTTGGGGGAGCCCTATGAGAGACATCAGGAGTAAGGGCCCTAGACCGGGTCTAAACTCCATAAGTAGGACGAGTTCCATTAAAATTGTCCTCGAGTGGCATGGAGAGTTTCCATGAGCATCAAATCTTTGAGGAGCATAATCTGAAATGTGAACAAATGAATATTATAGGGGATTCAAGACCTTAGACTCTATAGCCAAAAATAGATCACAAGAAAGGGAAACATTCCTAATTACCTCGTAGCCTTTCACCTATAAGTGTAGCTCACTACACACCCATAAAAAAGATTCTATTTGACACGACTTTATGAACACTCAATGACACCAAACCTAGGCTCTACTGACAACTTTGTCACGACCAGAACTAGGTCCTGGCCATGACGTGTATCTCAAATCCACTGTGAACCGGAGACCACCCTTGTGCCTAGCCAAAATAACAAACAATACCTAACAGTGAATGAATTATGACATATAACAAGATAGAGTAAATAGAAACACAAAGTCTATGAAATGCCAACAACTAACACCCAACTAAAGTAATATCCACAAAAGCCTCTAAATAAAATCGATAACCAATCTAAGTAGGGACATGCACCTGACTCTAACAATGACAATGATAATGATAATGTAAAGTATTTAATTCTACTTAAGAAAAAGACACTGGTGGAAAGATCAAGTGTTTTGAAGAAAAAAAGATCATCACTTCACCGTAACTAACTGATGAACCGAGCTGATCCACCTAACACTATATAGAAAAATAGACTTGCCTTCGGACCCTGCATCGCATGGGGGTACAGTGTCTGATTACAGGTAGTGGGTTAAGCACTAGCATGTAACTCAAGGATAAGGGAATAAAATAATGCTAAATCAAATCCAATTCAAAACCATGCATATATTACCATACATACAAATATCATGCCAGGATAAGGAACAAGGCTTAGCATGTACTTTAAAATCATTAACCTAGACTATGTAGCATAACTGTGATATTAAGGCATCCACGAGCTAAATGGTGACATGACTTGGCCCGGGCCTTCTCGTAATAGGCATCCCAAGTCCGTCCAGGATTGAGGATGGCCCCTGTTACCCAACCCAACCACCTATATCCAACCTTAGGTGGTCTGAATTTCGAACATAGAAGAAGATAGCATTATTATTCTCATTAAGACTCTGGGATAGGGTCACAACCATGACCGACCCAACCAAGTCCAATCGTACAACACCAATCGCCCAACCATACCAAACCAAACCATAGGACATAAACCACAGAGAACATAGAAACATAATATATTTAATCCCAAAATGTAGTATGATGGAACGGTGAGAAATCATGTCCGATGATGCCGGCCTCCCAACTTATTCTAATGCCAAGGCCGACACCAATACCGATCCCGCCCATACCAACCCCCAGAAGTACCACAAAGCCTCTATCCAAAAGATTAAATAGATCCGATTGGGACATGGCCAAAACAAATATCCAAAGTAAAAAAAAGTGTCTAAAGAAATCTATAACATGAAATGATGCCTTTCAAAAGGATTGAAGCTTATCACTTCGGTCTAAATGTTGATACCAAATCCACGTGCTAAACTGGAGGAGTAGAATAGCCTATTCCTGTATAGCGTGGGTATATAACCACCAGTAGACGGGATTAACGAGTGACCGCTAGCATGAATCTCAGGATAAGGATAAAATAATGCCAGTTATAAAAGCAAGTAAAACCATCCATAATGCATACAACCATACATATATAGGTGCCGAGAAAGGGAACTAGGTTTAGCATGCATTTAAAATCTTTATACCTGGGCTGTATAGCTTAGCCATCCTAAACCTCCTACGAGCGATATCAGTTCAGCTCCCAATGCTGAAAGGGCCTCAGTGCATGTAGCCGTACGACTAGAAAATATCCCATGGGATGACTAGTACAGCCCTAATATAAAATGTGACGCACGCACTCCATCATCAAGACCCTTCATATCGGCAATTATGAGTTTCTAGTTTTGTCCCTCTGGGACTGCCACCTTCCACGACTTTGCTACATACCTCACCATTCATGCCCAATTAAAATCGGCTACAAAATAACCAAACCATTATCTATTTATTAAACAAGGCCAATATTAGTGGTATCCTTATACCATCCTTACTTGCAAGTAATATCCATAGCCAAACATTTAGGTTAAGGGGACCTTAAGTGCCCTTCCAATTACCATATTAAATCTACTAGGGAGACTTCAATGTTCTCCATAAGCTTAACCAATTAGCCTTTAGCCTTTTCAAACCATTTAAACCATGTATATGTCCTTTATCAAGTTTAAAACACGTAAGAGTCCTATTAAAAGAAGTCAATGCAATGAACATATCTTTATAAGAATTTTATCAAAGACCTTGGGGCATAATATAACCAAAACCAATTTCAAAGACCATTAAACAATTACCATGCAATCCAATTGTCCAAATCCACCATTGATGCATATAAAAGCATAAGTAAAGCCATAGGAAACCATAACCAAGCATTCAATATCAAACCCCACAAATAATAGTTGAAAACCATTATCATGAAATAGTAAAACCATGAATTCAATCATTTAAACCATGCCTTTAGTTAAAATTAAAATGAGGGAAGAGAATCATGCCTTATACTGAAGAATTGATGGAAGGAAATCACCAAGACAAGCCCAAAGCAATCCGCAAGATGAAACCCTAGCCTTCTTGCCCCAAAATATCTTGAGAGTATTCTAGAGTGTATTGGAATAATTTTTAAGTGTTAATGAATAGAATAATAGGGTAAATAGTCTCCTGTGTGTATTAGAAGCCGTGGGTCCCAGTTAGGATACGTAGAGAAATTTCCAAAATACCTTTACTTAAATTCCTTAAAAATTGGTCACAGGGAAAGAATTGGGATCATGATACATCTTAGTCAATCCGGGAAGAACAACATAGAACGACTCTAAAAAATTCAAGGTGTATCACGGGTCGAGAATGAGGAAAGAACCAATCCAAAAAGGCATTAGAAAAGGCCTCCCACAACATTTCCTCTTCCATATCACCTCAATCCTTGTCCCACTCCTCATACTATTGATAAGCAACATCTTTGAGCTGTTAAGCTACGAAGTTAACCCCCTGTACATTAGTAGCCTACATCACCCGAAAGATCTTTTCCATCTCATCTAAGAATTTTTGTGGATACTCTTCCACCTTCACCTAGTAAAAGTTGGAAGACCCATATTTATAATTGACCAACCATTATGGCCTCAGCAGACAAATCACCAGCTGTACCTTCCTCAGCCTGAGTAACAACCAACTGGGCAATAACATGGATAGACTGATGAAATTCTCCATTTGTCATATTGTGTGGAAGAACATAAGGAGAACTATCCAGACTAGGGGGAATTCCAACACCATAAAGAATAGGACCATGAGAACGAAGATGCACTTCACACGTAGGACGTACCCTTTTAACATTATCCCTAGATAGTATGGAAGAATTTCCTTGGGTTCCAGATCTAGGAGGTATGATCTGAAAGATAAACAAATAAGGATTAGAGAGGATTCTAGGATTGAGAACTCAAGCTTGAAGATAGAATACCAAGAAAGCAAAACATTGCTAAATGTCTTGCAACCTCTCTCTTATGAGTGTGGCATGCTTCACACCCCTAAAAGAGTCTTTACTCGACACAACTTTGTGTACTTCTCAATTGACCATAAACCTAGGCTCAGATACCAACATTACCCGATATGACTCCGGCCTTTGTCGTAGTGGGCATTCTAAATATGTCCAGGACCAAGGACTTCCCCTTGTTATGCAACCCAATCACCTATATCCAGCCTTAGATGGGCTGAATTTTGAACATATTACAAGATAATGTTATTTTCTCACTAAGACTCTGGATAGGGTCACAATCGTGATCGACCTAACTGAGTCCAATTGTACCACACCAACCACAAAACCATACTAAACCAAACATAAGCCATAAACCATATAGAATACCAAAACATAATATGATTAATCCCAAAATGTAATATAATGGAACAGTGAAAAATCGTGTTTGATGATGCCAACCTCCCAGCTTATTCCAATGCCAAAGCCGACACCAATATTTATCCTACCTATACCAACCCCTAGAAGTACCATAAAACCTTTATCCAAAAGATAAAATAAATCTAGTTAGGATATGCCCCCAACCATGTCCAAAACCAATATCTAAAGTAAAAGAAAAGTGTCTAAAGAAATTCATAACATGAAATGATGCCTCTTGAAAATATGGAAGCTCACCACTTCAGTCCAAATACTGATACCAAATCCGCTTGCTAAATTAGAGGAGTAGAATAGCTAGTTCCTACATAGTATGGGTATACAACTATCAGTAGAAAGGATTAGCGAGTGACCGCTAACGTGAATCTCCGGATAAGAATAAAATAATGCCAGTTATAAAAGCAAGTAAAACCATCCATAATGACTACAACCATACATCTATAAGTACCAAGAAAAGGACGAGTTTAGCATGCATTTAAACTTTTTATACCTGGGCTATGTAGCATGGCCGTCCTAAACCACCTAAGGGCGATATAGGTTCAGCTCCCCATCCTGAAAGGGCCTAAGTGCATGTAATTGTATGACCAGGAAATATCCCATGGGATGACTAGTAAATCCCCCAATATAAAATGTAACACACGCATATAGTCATCAAGACCCCTCATATCGGCAAATATAAGTTTCCAATTTTGTCCCCCTGGGACCGCCACCTTCCACGACTTTGTTACACACCCCACCATTAATGCCCAATTAAAATCGGCTACAAAATAACCAAACCATTATCTATTTATTAAACAAGGACAATATTAGTGGTATCCTTATACCATCCTTACTTGCAAGTAATATCCATAGCCAAACCATTTAGGTTAAGGGGACCTTATGTGCCCTTCTAATTATCATATTAACTCTACTATAGAGACTTCCATGATCTCCACAAGCATAACCAATTAGCCTTTAGCCTTTTCAAACTATTTAAACCATGTATAAGTCCTTTATCAAGTTTAAGACATGCAAGAGTCCCAATAAAAGAAGTCAATGCAATGAACATATCTCTATAAATATTTTACCAAACAACTTGGGGGCATAATATAACCAAAACTAATTCCAAAGATTATTAAACCATTACATTGCAATCCAATTGTCCAAATCCACCATTGATACATATAAAAGCATAAGTAAAACTATGGGAAACCATAACCAAGCATTGAATATCAAAACCCATAAATAATAATTGAAAACCATTATCATGAAATAGTAAAACCATGAATTCAATCATTTAAACCATGCCTTTAGTTAAAATTAAAATGAGGGAAGAGAATTATGCCTTATACTGAAGAATTAATGGAAGGAAATCACCAAGACAAGCCTAAAGCAATCCGCAAGATGAAACCCTAGCCTCCTCGCCCCAAAATCTCTTGAGAGAATTCTGGAATGTTTTGGAATAATTTCTAAGTGTTAATGAATAGAATTATAGGGTAAATAGCCTCCAAAGTGTATTAAAAGTCGTGGGTCCTAGTTAGGATAAGTAGGGAAATGTGCAGAATACCTCTACTTAAATTTCTTCAAAATCGGTCGTAGGGATATGACTGCCCCATACGAGTCGTACCCTTCTATACGATTGCTACCCACCACTCGTATCTAAGCCTCAACCCTTGGATCAAACACTGTCCAGGATACGACTCATCTAACTAAGTCATAACCATAGTATACTATCCGCACCCAACATCTGTATCCCTAGCAGAATAAAATACTAGGAGGATCAAACATTGCCCACTATACGAGTCCTTGATATGATTCGTACTAATCCCTACAACTCATACCCCTAAGTCATACCTATTCCAGTGAAACCATCCTACCAATTAACACTAGTCAACATACGACCGAGCCATACCACTCATATCCCAGCATACGTCTTGTACCCATGAGTCGTATTGGGTCTAAAGAATGGAATTATAGGAAATTTTCTATAGGTCAAAACCCAGGATATTTTAGTCTCCCCCACTAGGAACATTCGTCCCCGAATGATGGACAAGGTAGGGGTAACCATACACGGAGTCATTTGTATTATCAAACATACCTTTAGCAAAGTTTGAAAACAAAGAGGGAAAGATGTAAATCTTTCCTTTAACAAACTCAAAAAATAAAGATGTGTTGAAGACACATACCTTCCGCACGAATCCCAAGAGCAACAAAACAAATGTGGATACTTAGACTTCATGACTTCTTTCGCTTCCCAAGTAGCTTCTTCCACCTTAGGGTTTCGCCATAGAACCTTAACCGAAGCCAGATCCTTGGTCCGCAACCAAAGAACTTGCCTATCTAATATCTCAACCAGGACCTCTTCATAAGATAGAGAATAAAAAATACTCAATCCTTTTAATGGAACAACCGAAGAAGGATCACCAAGAAACTTCCTCAACATAGAAACATGAAAGACCAGATGAACCAAACTTAAGCTAGATGGAAACTCCAACTTATAAGCAATATTGCCAACTCTTCGTAAGATCACATAAGAACTAATGAACCGAGGACTGAGTTTCCTCTTTTTCCAAACCATACCACTCCCTTCACGGGAGACAACTTGAGGAAAACCCTATCCTCGACCTCAAAGTCCAAGTCTCTATGCCTAACATTTGTATAGGACTTTTGGCGACTTTGGGCAGCTTTAAGACTATCTCAAATTACCTTAAACTTCTCCATCATTTGATAGACCAAATCCAGACAAAACATGTCAGCCTCCCCAATATAAAACCACCCAATAGGAGATCTACACCTCCTACCATACAACTTCTGGAAAAGAGCCATACCAATAATAAAATGACAGCTATTGTTGTAAGAAAACTCCACCAAAGATAGACTGAAGTATATCCTCCAATGTCTAAATAGTTCTCCCCACTTCCCTATCCAACTATGGATGAAAAATAGTACTCAGATTAACCTTAGTGCCCAATCTTTCTTGAAAGACCACCAGAAATGAGACATAAACTACGTACCATGATCAGAGATAATCAAGACAGGTACCCCATGTAGCTTCACAATGTCCTGAAGATACAGCTTCACATAATCCTCCATAAAAAAAGTAGTCTGCACTGGCAAGAAATGCACAAACTTGGTGATCCTATCCACGATGACCCAAATTGAATCATATTGATTTTGAGACCAAGAAAGACCGGTAACAAAGTCCATATTGATCACTTCCCACTTTCATTCAGTCAAATTAATTTCTTGAAACAACCCTCCTGGCCTCATGTGTCAACCTTAACCTATTGACACACTATACACTTGGCCACAAAATTAACCATATTTTTCTTTAGGCCATTTTCACAAATAGATATCCATGAGATCATGATACATCTTAGTCAAGCCGAGATGAACAACATAGCACGACTCATGTACCTTAGCCAAAACCCTTTGCTGTAGCCCATCGGCATTAGAAACACATAACCTGTCTTGGTACCGTAAAGTACCATCACCACTAATCTCAAACACCACTACTTTTTGCCCACCAACATCACCCTTGATTCTCATCAAGACAGGATCCAACACTTTCTTTTCTTAATCTCCCCACTAAGATACGATAGAACCACTTCTCGCACCATCACCCCACTGTCCTTATAGTCCAAGAGAAGAACTCCAAGATTAGCCAAGCGGTGAATATCCTTTACTAATTCTTACTTGCCTTCCTCCACATGAGCCAAACTTCCCATAGATAACCTGCTGCATCAACAACCACATTAGCCTTACTCGGGAGGTAGTGAAGACTTATACCATAATCCTAGAGAAGCTCAAGCCATCTCCTCTACCTAAGATTAAGTTCTTTCTAAGTGAACAGGTATTGAAGACTCTTGTGATTAGAAAAGATATCCACGTGAATACCTTACAAATAATGCTGCCTTATTTTCAAAGAAAACATAACCGCTAAAAACTCTAAATCATGAGTAGGATAATTTCTTTCATGTACCTTCAACTGCCTGGAAGCATAGACGATCATCTCTCCATGCTGTATCAAAACACAACCAAGCCCTACCCAAGATGTATCGCAATAAACCACAAACACATATTTGCCTTCCGGCAAAGTTAGGATTGAAGCCGAAGTCAACTTATCCTTCAACTTCTCAAAACTCCCTTCACAAGCATTCAGCTAAGAAAACTTAATCTTCTTCTTAGTCAACTTATTTAAAGAAGCAGCTATTAAAGAAAATCATTACACAAACCACCTATAATACCTGGCTAAACCCTAAAAGATTCGAATATTAGATAGAGTCGTCGGACTGGGCCACCTCTTCACCACAACAACCTTTTGCAGATCAACCAGGATCCCATCACAAAAATTTATATGACCCAACAAAGTCATAATGCTCAACAAAAAATCACACTTAGAGAACTTGACATACAACTGTTGTTCTTTTAAGGTCTGTAATACCACACAAAGGTGATTAACATGATCCATCTCACTCCTCGAATAAACCAAAATGTCATCAATAGACACAATAACTAAGAGATCTAAATATTTCCTAAAAATCCTGTTCATTAAGTCCATAAATACTATTGGAGTGTTAGACAATCCAAATGAAATCACCAAGAACTCAAAATGCCCATACCAAGTACGAAAAACTCTCTTAGGGATATCCACCCTCTAATCTTAAGCTGATGGTACCCAGACTAAAGATTTACCTTAGAGAAGAACTTGGCACCTTGAAACTGGTCAAATAAATCATCTATCCTTGGGAGAGGATACTTTTTCTTGACTGTCACCTTTTTTAACCACCTGTAGTCATTGCATATCCGAAGGGAACCATCCTTCTTGCATACAAACAACACCGGTGCACTCCATGGAGAAATATTAGGATGAATAAAACCCTTATCCAAAAGATCCTTAAGTTGCTCCTTGAATTACCTTAACTAAGACAGAGTCATTCTTTACAGAGAAATAGATATTGGACGAGTATCCAGAAGAAAATCAATACCAAACTCTATTTCCCTATTCGGAGAAACACCAGGAAGATCATTTGAAAAGACCTCTAAAAACTCATTAACCATAGGTACCAAAAACAAAGGACCTTTTGAGTTAGAATATTTAATTCGAATCAAGTGATAAAGACAACCCTTAGAGATTAACCTCGGAGAAAAGTTGTACCATACCAGTAACGACATCAAGTGATGCCTTGGATTCCTGTTGGGATGTCAAAGCATATAATCTATTCTGACCAACACTAGAACTAGGTGCAGTAACAGAAGTAGATGCCACCCCACCAAGTGTAGGAATAGAAGATGAAGCCACAGTAATCTTATTTGCCCCCGTAACAACCTTATTGATTGGATAATTCCTGAGCCGGTGGACTAATTGTCCACACTTAAAGCATTTGTCCTTTCCATCATTGCAATATCTTCGATGAGGATGACCCCAAAATTGACAATAAGGACACGAAGAAACTAACTAACCTCTGCTAGCTTGAGGTTGGGCAACCTGTGCTCGAGAATTATCACCACCTTAATGATGTCTGTCTCCCGACTGGTAAGGAGCACTAGCAGTAAAGGATCCAGAACTTCCCCCATTTCTTTTTCTACCACTTTCCACCATCTCTACCACCCTGAGATTGAGCTTCTCCCTGATTAGAAAACCTGCTCCCCTTTCCTTACCTATCCCCAAACTCTGCCTGCTTTCTTTTGTCATCATTAACCTACTGTAAATGAATAGTCAACCTCAAGATATCCATATATTTAATCTGTAAGGTAGTCTTGCTCTCCAGAATCAAATCTCTATTCAATCCAGAAGCAAACTTCCTCATTCTCGACCTCATATCAGCCACCAAATCAGGAGCATAACTTGATAGTTGATGGAACTTCAAAGCATATTCCTTTACTGACATCCTCCCCTAATTGAGGTTTACAAATCCTCCATCTTAGCTTCTATCAACTCTTGAGGAAAGAACTGATCCAAAAAGGCAATAGAAAAGTCCTCCCAGAACCCTTTCTCTTCCATATTACCTTAATCCCTGTCCTACTTCTCATGCTATTGATAAGAATATCTTTGAGTTGATAAGTTGTAAAGTTAACCCCCTTTACATTAGTATCCTACATCACCAAAAAGATCTTTTCCATCTTATCTAATAAGCCTTGTAGATACTCCTCTACCTTCACCCTAGTAAAAGTTGGACGAACCATCTTCATAAATTGACCAACCCTTGTGGCATTAGCAGACAAATCACCAGCTGCACCTTTTTTTAGAGAGAATTCTAGGATTGAGAACTCAAGCTTGAAGATAGAATACCAAGAAAGTAAAACATTCCTAATTGCCTTGCAGCCTCTCTCTTATGAGTGTGGCATGCTTCACACCCCTAAAAGAGACTAATCGATATGACTTTGTGGACTTCTTAGTTGACTATGAACCTAGGCTCAGATACTAACTTGACCCAACTCAACCCCGAGCTTTGTCATAATGGGCATCCTAAATCTATCCAAACTGGGGACCACCCCCCTGTTATCCAACCCAACCACCTATATCCATCCTTAGATGGGCTAAATTTTGAACATATAACAACATAGCATTATTGTTCTCATTAAGACTCTGGATAGGGTCACAACTGTGATCAACCTAATCGAGTCCAACCATTCTACGCTAACCACCCAACCATACCAAACCAAAGATAAGCCATAAACCACAGAGAATACCAAAACATAATATAATTAGTCCCAAAATTTAATATGATGTAACAGTGAAAAATCGTGTTCGATGATGCCAACATCCCAGCTTATTCCAATGCTAAGGCCGACACCAATATTGATCCCAACCATACCAACCCCAAAAGTACCACAAAGCCTCTATCCAAAAGAGTAAATAAATCCAGTTGTCTCCCAACCATGTACAAAACCAATATCTAAAGTAAAAGAGAAGTGTCTAAAGAAATCCATAACATAAAATGATGCCTCTCAAAAGGATAGAAGCTCACCACTTCAGTCCAAATATTGATACCAAATCAGCGTACTAAATTGGAGGAGTAGAATGTTTGGTTTCTACATAGTGTGGGTACACAATCACAGTAGATGGGATTATCAAGTGACCACTAGCATAAATCTCAGGATAAGGATAAAATAATGCCAGCTATAAAAGCAAGTAAAACCATTCATAATACATACAACCATACATATATAAGTGTCGGGAAAGGGAACCGGATTTAGCATGCATTTAAAACCTTTATTCCTGGGCTGTGCTGCTTGGCCATCCTAAACCACCTACGGGCAATACGTGTTCAGCTCCTCATGCTTAAAAGGCCCCAGTCCATGTAGCCGCACAACCAAGAAATATCCAATGGGATGACTAGTAAATCCCCAAATATAAAATATGACACACTCACACAGTCATCAAGACCCCTATATCGGTAAATATGAGTTTTTAGTTTTGGCCCCCTGAGACTGCCACCTTCCATGGCTTTGTTACACACCCTACCATTAATGCCTAATTAAAATCTATTTCAAAATAACCAAACCATTATCCATTTGTTAAACAAGATCAATATTAGCATTATTGTCATACCATTCGTTACTTACATGTAATATCCATAGCCAAATTATTTAGGTTAAGGGGACCTTAGGTGCCCTTTTAATTACCATAATAAATCTACTAGGGAGACTTCCATGTTCTCCACAAGCATAACCAATTAGCCTTTAGCCTTTTCAAACCATTTAAACCATATATAAATCCTTTATTAAGTTTAAAACATGCAAGAGTCCCTTTAAAAGAAGTCAATGCAATGAACATATCTTTATAAGCATTTTATCAAACATATTGGGGTCATAATATAACCAAAACCAATTCCAAAGACCATTAAACCATTACCATGCAATCCAATTATCCAAATCCTCCATTGATACATACAAAAGCATAAGTAAAACCATACAAAATTATAACCAAGCATTCAATATCAAAACCTCCAAATAATAGTTGAAAACCATAACCATGAAATAGTAAAACCATGAAATCAATCATATAAACCATGAATTTACTTGAAATTACAATGAGGAAAGAGAATCATGCCTTATACCAAAGAATTAATGGAAAAAAATCACCAAGACAAGCCCCAAAGCATTTCTCAAGATGAAAACCTAGCCTTCTTGCCCCAAAAGCTATTGAGAGAATTATAGAGTTTTTTAGAATAGTTTTTAAATGTTAATGGATAGAATAATAGGGTAAATAGCCTTCAAAGTGTATTATAAGTCATGGGTCCTAGTTAGGGTAAGTAGGAAAATATCTAGAATACCCCCACTTAAATTTCTTAAAAACCCATTATAGGGATACGATTGCCTGATATAAGTCTTACCCTTCTATACGATTGGTACTTACCACTCTTACGTAAGCCTCAACCCATGGATCAAACACTGTTTAGTATACGACTCATCCAACCAAATTGTAATCATAGTGTATGATTCGTACCCATAATTTGTATCTCTGGCAGAATAAAATACCAGGAGGATCAAATACTGTCCACCATACAAGTCTTTGATATGACTCGTACCAATCCCTACTACTCATACTCTTAAGTCGTATCCATTCAAATTACCAAAACCATCCCACCAATTAACACTAGTTAGCATAAGACTGGACCATACCACTCGTACCCCAGCATATGGCTCATTCCCATGAGTCGTATTGGGTCCAGAGAATGGAATTCCAAGAAATTTTCTAAGGGTCAAAACCCAAGATATTTCATATGGGTCAAGCTCTTCCCTAGCTGAAAGGGCCAAATGCTTTTGGCCGCATAACTAGAGAATAATCATATATACGTATGAACTATGGGGACTCAAACCTCCTGGTATATATCAAGAATGACTTAAGCACTCAGTCATATAACATAGGGGACTCGAACCTCTCGGTCATTTAAAACTTCGCGTCGGAAACTGCGGTTTCTAGTATTGGTCTCTCGGGACCTCCACCTTCATGACACAGCTACAAAACCCTTCTTAAAACACAATTAAAATACTTTTCACACATTCACAATCATAAAACAAGGATTCATTCATTAAGGCATCATCAAGTGGTATTTTTCATGCCTTATTTTTACCAAGGTTAAACAAAACATGACTCGTGGACTCTAAAAGAATTAAAATTTCTACAAAGTTGCCACCTAATTTTTTAGGAAAATAAGAAAAACAATTAATTTTTTAATATGTGTGATTTATGTTTTAGTTTATGAAATCCAATTTAGATTTTAGTTAAGGGTTCAAATTATCTCAAAGTGAAAGGGTTAGTCACCCTTCAGAATCCACAAATATGGTTTCCATCTAGACTAAGTTTATCAAAGAGGGAAGAGGTAAAAAATTATTTTTTAAAAAATATAAATATTTAAACTAATATAAGAGATGTATGTATGTTAAGTAAATTTATTGTTATAAAATATATGTATAAAAAATGTCTAAGA
The DNA here is from genome assembly GCF_002878395.1 of Capsicum annuum. Taxonomy (NCBI): domain Eukaryota; kingdom Viridiplantae; phylum Streptophyta; class Magnoliopsida; order Solanales; family Solanaceae; genus Capsicum; species Capsicum annuum. The sequence goes on from NC_061116.1 coordinate 150,792,805, forward strand.
TACATGTGAAAGGAAAAATATCTTGTAATGAATGGAAAAAAAAATCTTTGAGGTGCTATGCGAAGGAAAAGTAGTTACAAATAATATTTTTACCTGATTAAAATTACGGAGAAAAGCAAAGATCCATTTGAGAAGAAAAGACTGCATAATATATATAAGGTAAATGTGTGAAATATTTGATTAACTCAATTTTCTCAATTTTCTTTATGTAAGTATTAACAACCTAAATTTTGCCTAAACGTGTGTTATGTAATTAAAGAATATTCCCGTCTGACACACCAAAAGGTAAAGTTTTCACTATATTTAATGTGTACAATTATAAGAAAAAAATATAAATATAATTTTTTTCTTTTGAATGCCATTTTTCGAAAAATATTTTCAAGAACCTGTACAAACACGTTAGTAACAAAGAAAGATAAATTAAGAACTTTGTGTTCGTATATGTGTACATACATAAAAAAATAGAATCCTTTTGTTAAAGTGTGGGATCGGATTAGATTTTAGATACGCCGTGGCTACGAAGTGATTGTTCGATTTATCGACCATCCTAAATTGTCTTTCCAAGACACTAACCGTAAAATCTTTTATGTTGTCATAATATTGTAAAAATTTCATCATCGCCCGTATTATTTTTGTTACGTATTTGTATACGTAAGGTCTATCTTTTATTTGGGGAGTTCTCAAAATTTGATGGGAGTTTCTTTATTGTCGATCTATTAATATTTGATATAAAATAAGCAACTTGAAAAACTAAAATCCATCTTTTGTTACGAGATGGCCTAAAAAATACGATGGAGAGATAATATCATTGGCCATGTATTTAGTACTTGTTCATTATCAGTGTAATAAAAATGTAAAATGTAGTAAAAGAAAAATGTGAGAAAATCAGTCCACAAGCCGCAAAACAGTAGCTAAACTATATGAAAACTATCAAAAATGAGTAACTTAGTAGCAACTTCACTGGAGAAAATAAGGAGCATGCCCAACAATTTAAGGACACCAAAAAATATTGACAGGCAACCCAAAACTAGTCAACCATTGTTGGAGAATGAGAAATGTACAAATCTATTTTATAATAACCATATAAATCATGAAATCAGAGACAAAAAAGACTATTGGTGACATCGCTTCAACGACTTTCGTCGGTGCAAATCCAGAAATATATGAATTTGGGCCAGATCCGCCATTTTTTGGACTAAACAGTGGCAAAGAGAGAGGGGAAGATGGAAGAGCAGCAATGGAGTTTTATGCCGGGGTTTGGTTCACCGGTGGTGGCTGAACCAGCGGCTGGTTCATTGGAAGGAGGTGAAGTGGTAGCAACAAGGTATTTTCACCGGCGTTGGTGTTTTCCAGCTGGAACCATGGTTTGCCGGAGAAAGAAGAAGGAGAAAGCAAGGAGTGGGGTGGTAGCAGTTGTCCGGTGGTTAATTCCAGCAACGGCAGACAATGGTGGTTGGAGTTTGTGTTAAAGTGTGTGTGTACATGTATATTTTGGAGAGAAGAAAGGAGCGGCTGAAGGGAGAAAAAGAATTATGTTTTGTGTATGTATATTTCTTTTTTGTCTAAAATAATTAAATCCCCCTCCCCCACTTATTTATAATAAGAATTGGTTCCCTCTATTACCAAAAAAATAAAAAAATGTCCCCCCTTTTTATAATAGCAAACCCTTTGGTCCTTAAGATATTGACCAAAGGATTTTTCATCCTTTAATCAACATGTAAAGTTATCGTTCAAAGGATAGTGTCATTGAGCGGTCGACAAATGTGACAAGACATTATTGTGTGGTCATTGTCAGATGTGAAAAAACATCAAATTATTAATATAGAAAAATATAGAAAATATTAAAACTATAATTAATTTAAAAATATTGTTAAAATATGATGTCAGGTCGTGTACGTGTGCAGATGATTGTGAAAATAATGATAATGAGTTGATAAAAAATCCTTATATACAGATAATTTATCAATAAATTATGAAAATCATATTATGACAATAAATTGATAAAAATCCTAAAGTAAGGATGATTATCAATAATTCGTCAACAATTGTAAAAAATATGTGAAAATTATATTCTGTGCCCTTTAATGATCAGAAAGTCTGAAGACGTTAATTTTAACCACAGAGAGCAAAAATTTGGTGCCAACAATATCGTCATACCTACTATAGCTTGCAAGCGCATGTCACTTTGCCAAAACAATCAACTTGCCAATGGAACTCTAACCCAATTAGCCATCACGAAATCAAAGTTCCACATAGGAAACCAACCACATAGTCAAGCGGGACTCTAACCCCCTCAGCTAGTGGGGATCCAAAGTTTACAATTTAGATCAATTCATGACCACCAAGTTTCATTTCAATCTTGTTTCATTACTCTTTAGTACCATGCAAGGTTTCAAAATACTTTTCAATATGCATATTCCCATGTTCAAAGCCAATTTCACAAGATTGAGTCGAGGTTATCACCAATTCCAAATCATTAATTCATTAAACTTGGGAAAAATCATATTCCTCATTCAATTCACACACCCATAGATCAAATTAGTTTCAAAAACACCATTTAAAACACAAACAATGCATATGTAAACATGAATCATCACATAGACAATAATCATTCAAAAACCATGAACCCATAACCAAAAACCAACAATCAAGCCACATGGTTCATAATTAAATAACATTATTTTAAAAAATAAGTTTTGGAGAAGAGATACATGCCTGAAATACAAAGATTTATAGTGAGAAATCAACCCTTGAGCCCTTAGGTGACCAACTTCTTAGAAACCCTAAGTATCTTGACCTTGGAGAGTTTAGAGAGTTTGAGAGAGTGATTTGAGCACTACAATATTAAAAATAACGCCCCAAGGGTGTTTTATGGTCGTGGGTATTAAGTAGGTAAAGAGGGAAATATCCAAAGTGCCCTCAACTTAAAATCTAAAAAATGATGCTAGTCGCTACGGGTGACTCCACGACTCATAGGCTTACCCTACGCCTTATTTAGTATAGTCGTAGTTTGGATAGTGCCCAGGGACGCCCACACTGATTTGGTTATGAGTTACACCATCCGACTCGTATCCTATCCTTACGGCTCGTAACATGCTAGTAACAGTCACAATATGAACTTAGGATAGTACATTGGTTTTCCTACGATTGGAATACTATGACTCATTATGAGTCTTGATGACTCATTAGGTGCTAGTCTTTATCAACACAGAAAACTTAGCCAAGCATACTGGTCTGGCTACGATTAAGGTCTTATGACCCATAATTACACCCTATGACTACTAGGGTGAGTCGTAGTGGGGACAATAGGCTCTAAGATTAAGAAACTTTTAGAGACTAAAAATCTGGGGTGTTACAAGTCTAATAGCGACATCGTCAAAGAATAAAGTTTGGCAGGCACCAATTACTTTATCGCCTACTAGAATAAAGAAGCATCGAAGATATCAATGCTCCATAAAGATGCTATTTCACTAACAAAGGAATATAAGCAGAGCGACTCCATCATTATTAAGTCAGTGGGTAGAAAATTCAATCACCAATACCGAAGAACCAAGTTGCTCACATCTGGAAAATCCAAGAAGGCTTCCCGATTGTAGATCTAGGAATGGACTTTTGCATGGCCAAATTTAATTGGGAAGAGATCCAAAGGAAGGTCCACTAGCAGGGGCCTTGGTTTGTTGCTGGAACTTACCTATCAATTTAAAGTTGGGAACCAAATTTCATCCATACAAAATCAAAGGTACTAACTACGACGATTTGGGTTATATTTCCCCAATTGCTGATGGAGTTATACGATAAGGCTATCCTGGCAAAGGCGGGGGAAGAAAATTGGCATGCTAGTTAAGATTGATGCTTGTATATCCTCCACATTGAGAGGCTGTTATACTCGGATCTATGTACACTTTCTGATGGAAACCCAAGTTAAGAATTTTATAGCTATGGTCATCATCGATAGGCACTTTACTAAGAAGGAGAGGGTATTCTTTGTAAATATTATGGGAGATTAGGGCATACAATGAGCAGTTGTACATACTTGACACAAAAACTACCTCAATCGAGAAATCTCGACCCACAAGCGGAGCTAGAAATTATAAAGAAGAAAGAGGAATGAAAAATAGCCACATTATAAAAAGGCAGAAGGAGAAATGCTACTAAAGCCTCTAATAAGATAGGCACAAACGATAACAGGCTAGGTAAATTACCTACTTCTTACCATAATGTCATCAGGAAAGGTAATGCGACTATCAAAACTTTCCCTAAAAATGCTAAAAAGGAGTCTATTGGGCCTATATCCCAAATACCCTCCTTAACAAAAAACTCTAAAAATGGTCCAAAGCAACCCATTACCAAAATTCACTTAATATTGGTCCTAATAACCAGGCTAAGCTACCAAGTGCCAATTATATGGGATTTTTCCTATTAGAATTTACATAAAAATACTAAGGCTGATCTATGAGGACTGAGCCTATGAAAAGTACGATAAAGAAGCCTATTAGCCTTAATTCGAGATAAACTTCTTATATTAACTTAACTATCTTGTGGGAGGGAAAGTTGTCTTCCCCTTCTTAAAATTTAGAACCCTCTCAACTCACCACTAACTTTCTGAATGCTCATAATTCCAGGTGGTTAATTGCTTCCAGAGTCAAATCAAAGACTTTGAAATGAATAAACAAAGAGAGCCATCTAACCAAAACATACCTTCTCCCAACATTGTCCTAATAAGAGATGAGAGTGGAAAAAATACTACAATCTTAACTAACACCAAGAACTCTCTCTCTAATAATGGAGAAACTCCCACCTCTATTAGTTCCCAACCTAGTTTCGACCCTCATTACCTTTACCTTATCACCATTACCGGTTGACCACCTACCAACTTCTTAGTTAGAGATAGGACTAATAGAATAAATGGTCCCATTACAACGGGAGGGAAAGAAGATCAAAATTATAATACAGAATCCCATTACCTGACATAGGTAATAATAGAAGAGATGAATCTGGTATTTACAAAACTTTGGACGAAGCATATAGATGACTGCCCTAATGAGGCTAATCAATCAAGCATATGCAGGGCCATTGACTCCAGAAATGTTGAACTCAGAAATGAACTTAGCAAGTCAAGCCTTACCATTCTTTCCAACAAGAATGCTAAAGATTTTGGAGGAGGGACCTCTTTTTGTGCTAACCTATGGGGCATTCCAAGCTGAGGGGGAACCAAACTATGCCCCACATACTTGATCCCCCCTTTCCAAGAACTACTAGAAAGGGAATAAACCTTAGAGACACTAAGAGAGAACAACATATAGATGGAGAGAATTTTAGTATCTCTGAAAGTCCCAGAACATAGGTAGAAACCTTAGCAAGGCCACTACACCTCACCTTCGAGGATGTAGTAAACAAGGTGTCATCAGCCTTATCCTATAGGACCTATCAATATTTGACTTGGAAATAGTCCCTCCAAGTCCAATTATTGGAAAATTTTACAAGAACAAAATATCCCCTCTATCAAAGAAAAGAAAATTCACTGAGGAAGGAATTGTGACACATCCACTAGGGAAGGGCAAGGAAATCTTAAAGGAGATCATAATGCCTCTGTTGTCAATGACGAATTACATCATTCAAAACACTAGAGGAGACTACAATATTAAATTCAAAAGGCAATGTAAGGCCATGATTGATCTTCACAAACACTCTATTCTGGCCCTTCTTAAAACTAGGATGAGTGTCACAATGATATTACATCGGACTTTGTATTTACTAAGAAGATCCAATACCCTGCTCATAGAAGCTCTAGAGGTCTTGTTATCACATTGAATAAAGACAATATTAACATTAAATACAATAATATCTTTCCCAGGGCATTCATATTGCTGTACAGGTTAGTAGTCCTACCTTTTCCTGGTATTTTAGTGCCATTTATGCCAGTAACTTCCTTAAGGATGGAAATAAACCTCGAGAATCAACTTATGATCTTTGCTGACTCTATAAGAGACTCTCTTCATAATTCCTGGATGGTGGGGGTGATTTCAATAATATTTTTAAGTCCTTTAAGAAGTTTGGAGAAAACAACATCAACCATAACAGAGCTGTCCTCCTTTGGGATTGTATTAACTATAGTGGTTTTATTGACTTGGGGTTTAAGGGTAGCAAGTTTACTTGGTCTAATAAAGGATACAAGAATCGAATATCCCTTATATTGAAAAACATTATAGATGTCTAGCTAATGACACTTGGATAAATCTTTGTCCAGAAGCCTATGTTATCCACCTCCTTAGAACTCACTCTAGCCACTCTTACATGTTAATCAGCCTTACTAAATACCACATGATCTCCAACCAACCCTTTAGAATGGAAACCATGTGGTTCTCTCATCCCATCCTCTTTGGCATGGTTAAGAACTATTTCAAATCTTCTACTAGTTTTACTCAAGCCATTTTCAACTTTGAGGCTAACATTAATTACTGGAATAAATAAGTCTTTGGCAACATCCTCCAAAAGAAGAAAAACCTCTTAACTAGACTTGAAGGCATTCAAAGATTTGCTGACTAGCCCCATAGTTCTTTTCTGCAAAATCTTAAAACAGTCTCACTAAAGCCTATAATGATATCCTCAAATAGAATCAGGAATTCTGAAAGCTAAAATCTAGGATCAACTGGCTCTCTAAAGGGGATAGCAACACTAATTTCTTCCATAATTCAACCATTAACAGGAGAAGAAGAAACATAATCAATTCTTAAAAGGATGACCTAGGTAACTGGGTATACACATAAGGGCATATATCAACTTCCATATTAAACTTCTACTACACTCTCTTCTCTACTGATCACCTCATCTCCCCTCTCCACTGCCAAAAAAATCCTCTCAACTAGAAGGTCCATCAGCTCCTCTAATCATCCAGCACTGAGGCTATTCTTGAACAAAATGAGATCAGAAAAATTGTCTTTTCTTTTAAACAAACCAATGCCCCTGGGCCTGATGGAATTCACCCCCTCTACTAGAAATTCCGAGATATCATAGGGCCCTCTATAACCTAGTTTTTTAAAGACACCTTTAATACTTGCATTATGGAGTAGAAAGTTAATATTACCTACCCCTGCCTGATTCCTAAATGTACTAATGCCATCCACCTTAAGAATTTTTGACTTATTGGCCTTTGCCACGCTTAATATGAAAACATCACCAAGATCATTGTCAACATAATGAAATCCCATCTTGCCAACATCATCTTCCATAATCAATCTAGCTTCTTTTCCAAAAAGAGGACTTTTATAAGGCCATCATTATCCAGGAGTACATCTCCTACTTCTCTAAGATGAGAGGAAAAAGACCTATCATGGTCCTTAAAATTAACTTGGAGAAAGATTTTGATAGGATTGAATGGACCTTTACTAGGCAAGCCCTCCACTTCTTCAACTTCCACCCAAACTAGAAAACCTCATCATGTCCTGTATCTCTACTTCTACCATATCCATTTTCATAAATAGGGACAAAACTGAATTCTCCATTCCCACCAAAGGCATTAGACAAGGGGACCCCATTTTTCCTTATATTTTCATCATGTTCATTGAACTCTTGGCTGAAAGAATTAACCATGAGGTTAACATTCTCTATTGGGATCCCATTTCTATCAGCATCAATGGACCCAAAATCTACCACCTCTTTTTGCTGATGACCTCATCTTTTTTGCTAGAGTTGATGACAAAAATTGTCAGACCATTATGAACACCCTTAACAAATTCAATCATAACTCTAGTAAAAGAATTAATAACTCCAAATCTAAAGTCATCTTCTCTCAAAATTATCCGCTGAGAAGAGGGATCAACTTGCATAACTTCTCCAAATCATAGCAAAATTTAAATTTGGAAGATACTTGGAATTTTCCATATTTCACCAAAAACCCAAGAATAGAGACTTCCGCTTCATTCTTGACTCCTTTAATGCCAAACTTAGATACTAGAAAATAAAATTCCTTAATATGGCTGGGAAAACCACCCTAGCCAAAGCCTCTCTTAGTATTATACCTAACCACATCATGAAATGCATCAACATCCTTAAGAAAATCCTCAACCTTATTGATAGAAGCCAAATAAACTTTATCTGGGGTTCCACTAATGAGAAAATATGGATTTACTTAATCTATTGAAACACTGTAACCCTCCCCAAAAAGAAAGGGGGCTAGGTGTTCAAAGGCCTCTATAAAAAATGATTCATTGTTGATGAGATTGGCCTGAAGACTCATGAAACAATCCTCCAACCTTGGGGCTAGAGTTTTTCAAAATAAATACAACAAAGAAGGGATGAAATGACCTTCCAATATTTCTAGGACATGGAAGGGTACATACAAGGGTTGGCTTTCTTATAGTGAGGCCTCTACTTGGGCAGTCAGTGATGGATAAAATTTATGCTTCTGGAAGGATAGATGGTTTCCAAACTCCTCAGCCGTGAGAAACATCATCTAAGGCCCCCTAAATCAAATGGAAGAACACATCATTCTCTCCCATGTATGGCACCATAGTTCCTGGCACCTTCAGACCTTATCCATAGACATCCCTCAAGACATTAAGCACCACATTAACAATTCTTTTTACCCAGTACCAAAATCCTTAACGATACCCCCATGTGGAGATTTAATAGGAATGGTATTTTCTCCACCAGTACTGCCTACCACTACTGAGCAAATAAGAAAGAGTATGATGAAAAAGGGAAATAGTTCAGTTGGCTTTGGAAACTAACTGTTCTTAATAAGATCAAATTCTTCCCGTGGCTTCTTCACTATGACAGGCTCTCCTCTTACTATAACCTATCTAAAATGGGTCTGGATATCAGCCCAAACTATCACACCTATGCTCAATCTATTGAGAGCACTAATCACCTCCTTTTTTAGTGTCCCCAGACCACTTATTTCTTGAGAGAAGCGTCTGACAAAGCTAGAAAACCTACCAGATTTTCTCTTTTAAGTTTTTCCCTTTAAAATAGAATACCACTTGGAAAGCCACAAAGCACAAGGATTATAACTTTCTCATTCTCTAGTCTGAACTTCTCCCATATTGTCTTTAGAAAATATAGAAGACGAGAAACCAACATAACTTCAATCAGGGGAATAATAAACCTCATTACCCAAGCCTATGTCGAAGTTATGGAATTCAGCTATCTGAACATAAAAAGGCATAGCAGTACCCACATGACCTCTATTAACTTAAAATGGGACCTTCTACAAAGGGGTCACTACAAATTGAATATTGATGGCCCAAGTTTGGTTAATCCTGGCAAGACAGGCTTTGAGGGGTGGGGGAAATCATAAACCACAATAGGAACTGGGTTCTTGGCTTCACCAATAGCTTCCTTAGTGCCACCAATAACTAAATGAAGACCTTAGCTATCAAAGAAGGCCTTAATTTTATTGAACAACATAACCTCATGCCCATTGACATTAATACTGTTTCCATTGAGGTTTTACAAATGCTTAAGGAAAGAAACTATCACTATCACTGCAACAAAGTTGATTACTAATGATGGATTATTTCATCACCTAAACATCATATTTTTTCACAAAAAACATTTCATGAAAAAAGAAAAATCGTTAGCCATTCGTCCCCAAAGCATAAGTTACTAAATGTATTCCAAGAAAACTTAGTGTTTCATCACTAAATATGAATATATCAACAACGAATTGTTTTTTGGTCCCCAAATTTGTAGTTTTAATGATGAACTTATTCGTCAACAAAGGACAAAAAATATAGTTGATAGTTTCTTTTCATCACTAAAAAGGTCATTAGTACTGATAAAATCACATTGTCCCTAACTTTCTTATTTAATTAGTGACAACTTTAATTTTCTCTGAAATTATCTGTTATCATAGTTTAATAAAGTTAAGTTCATTACTAAAGATGACCTTTTATATACGAAAAGATAATTAATTTCTAATTATATAAATTAGCGATAATTTTGCTTTCATAAAAATGCTTATATTTTGTAGTAGAAACCTATCATTTCATCACTAAAAATATATTTTTTTTACCAACAAAATTGTCAAAAATAACAATTGCTATAAAATTTAAATTGTAGTCAAAAGAAAAAAATATACTCCTATTGTTCATTAGAAGACTTTTAGAACAAAGACTCTTTTGTCACGAATATAGTCAATTTGGCATGAACTAATATCTCCTGCAACAAAAATGAGATTAGCTTAACAAATACAATGTAATCTAATAATTGTGCTTTCTCCTCTTTTGTGATGAGTTCATTCCACTTGTTTGATGAGAAAAAATTTGAGCAAGAGTTATCTGCAACACATTTAATAGCTTTGCTAATGAAATTGCCTGGGGTGATCTCCCTTTACCAACTAAGACCTCTAATATCATCATTTCTCCATAGATGACTTCCATACTTGAGACCCTTTAGCTTTTTCACGAACTTTCTCGACTCCCATTGAATCTGCATCACTTTCATAGAAAAGAAGTCAATTCAAAATACTATCCAAAATGTAAAATAAAAAATGAAATAAATATATAGTAGATGGTTGAAGCTCGCTTCAATGACCGTAATGTGGAGAAGGGAGACCTAAACATATAGAAAATTATGGTAGTATGCCAAAAATATTAGATTAACACGAAAACTACTTACCCAAAAAAGTTTCAGTGCAAATAGCACGGGGAAGAAAAGGCAAATCAATAATGGTTGTAAGGAGAATGAATTACACAAGGAAAATCAACAATGAAACTTACTCTTAAATGACAAAAAGCATAGCATCCTTATTATAGTATAGGATAAGGTTTAGATTCTGAACTTGCAGCAAGCATACAACTTTAGAATACAAGAACAAAGCAAATGAAATAATCTTACTTTGAGAAGAATACTTAAATTTTGTTAAAATGATTGTCTACATTAAATGATTCACCAAGTAACTTCTGCTCTTAAAGATTATTGGTACTTCTATTCTTTTCTTTTTTTAATCAAAAGTGCAAGGGAATATGAATACTAAAATGCTCTCCTCTTTATGCTGACAATAGTAACATGACGATTCCACTAAACTGTGCATCTCTACCACACTCTATTATGACAACCATTGGAGCCAAAGTCAACTTATTAAAACCTCTCCCAAAATCTATTTGGGTAGGTTTCGTGTGTATGATAATTCTCAGTGAACAAGTTAATCTCTAGTCTGCCAGGCATATCAAGAGCTAAATCAGCTAAAAAAACTAGATAGTTTGTTCTCTTCTCGATAAATACAATACATTTATCAAGACGAGAATAAATTAGCTAATTTTTTTGCCAATTTAGCTCTTGATATACCTGGCACTAGAGATCAACCTGTTCACAGAGTTACCTAGTCAAGCTAGATAGATTATCAAATTGGACAAACAATAGAAAACAATGCAAAGTATTAGAATATGAGAGATTAAATGTAATAGGGAATGGGAGAAGGGGAAGAGAAATACACATCACATGTACACATATACAATTATTGATTTTCTCAAAAATCTTATAACATGGGCTTTATAAATAAGTTGATAGTCTATCTCAAAAGAAAAGCAATAACGTCAGTCCTCAATCACTAGATTCATGGACTGAGCCTAAAAAGTCTCTCACAAAGCCCTAAAAAAGATCTAGACTGGTGATTAATTTATACAAGAAAAAGCTCGAAGAGAAAACTGCAACATAAACTATTTATGGAGAAATCAGCTATTACCTACTATGATAAGAAAGAAGATGGTGGAGCAAAGAATTAGATCCATCAATAGATTCGCCATCAGCACCGCCAGAGCTACAAAGAAAAGGAGAATACCAGATGAGAATCAGTACGGGAGGCTAGCAATTGATATGAGCTCTTGAACTCACTGGAGACGATGAGGTTGCAGGACAAAGCATGGAGATTTGAGGTCAGAGAATACAACTCCATCAACAGATGCTTCAGTTTCTAATTCAAACATAGGGCATTAGTGGAAGGGCAACATATTTTATTTGGAACAGTTTTTTAGTTGGGCTAGTTTACATAGGTCATTCGTGTTTTATATTTTGTTGTCTTTGAGATTTATTTTTGTCTTTCATTTTCATACAATGTTCTCACTCTTATCATATTAAACCATATAAAAAGGAGCAGGATGATTCTCTTCTAAAAGGCTATACTCAACTATAGAACTTGAGGGCATCCCATAATATTATAGGAAATAAAAAAAATTGGGTCATAATATTCAAAATTGTAGGGTATTAGAATAGTAAAATGCAAAGAAAATTGAAGATGAACATGCCAAAGATGTGCTAAATGATGGAAAAGTGTTTGAGAAAAATGCTAACAAACATACCACTGAAAAACTTTGGATCAAAAACAACATCCAATAGATTAATGAAATAGTGATACATAAGGAGTACAAAGTGAATACTAATTTTCAAGAACAAAGACCACAACTTGATACCAACAAGGATAATGATATAGAAAGAAACATGCATGAAGATCAGAATTGTAGGAAGAAAAAATAAGAAGAAAAAGAACACCAAAAAGTTAGAAAGTTGCCTAAAAATATAGTTCTTTTCAAGACTGTTATACCTCAAAAGACTAAAATGAAGGTAAAAAAAGTTCACGAGTCACCCAAAAACAACAAAATATTCTAATTTTAGGTGATACCGCAGAATAATTTTTGAATGAGCTGGCAGATAAATTCAAGAGACCATCAACTCGTCAACACCAAGATGCTTCTACATCCAACTCCTATACAAGATAAATACAAAAAGAATTAGAAGAGGTATTATACCAGAGTTACGACAAGCTATGTTGCTTGGAATCTTCAAAAAATGACAACGGGTGCATGTTTAATTCTCCCAAAGTAGTGAAATTTTGAAGAATCCGAAATGGATACGACATTGAAAGTGAATGGTCCTTACAACTTAAACGACAAGAAACTCCCCCCAAATTCAATCAAAACAACCAAGTGCTATGTGAAATAATGATTTATCTATTGGGATTGAGGACTTCCTTATGTCCAGAACCAATTACAATAAGAGTGAAAATCATTTGATGCATGAGGAACAAGAGGAAACTAACATTAGGGGAAAATACAAGGAAAAATAAAAATCATGGAGAGGAAAGGAACTCTACAAGGAAAAAAATATCACTACAACGAGGAACACAACTCTATACAAAAACACAAAGACACTAACAATTCTACTAAAAGAGGTAGAAGTATAAATAAGAAAAGGAAGATATACCAGAAACAAGGACATTTCTTCAAGAAAAGAGAATTACTCGCCTCAACAGTTGAGTTCCATGATTATTACTCACTGTTTGTGAGAGGCTAACTAAGTAACCGACTTTCTTGCAAAATTGACTTCTGATTGTGAAAACAAAACCTTTTTCTCCTCTTATAATCAACTCCCAGGAGAGTTTAAAGGTTTAATTCAATCAAATGAAAGACAATTTCGTTCTATAATATGAAGATATGAGAAATACAACTTTTTTGTTAACTAAGAAGATTTTTGTATATTTGAAAGGATATTGTATCGAATTTCTTTTTTTCAGAAAAAGTTTGAGCAGTTGGTTTCTTGTTAGGGGATTATTTTAAAAGAAAAAAACTCATAAAGAAAAGAAACAAAAAGTTAATTAATAGAAAACAAAAGTAACAAAACATTTTATATTTGGTCCTACCTTACTATAATGGTTGTTTCACATAAAAATTATTTCATCTCCCTTCCAGTTTTTCTGCAGATAGTAGAACTAAGGAACTATAACATAGATACCTCAAGGAAAGCAGTAAAGCTCCAAAATTAAATTAACTAGACATATCTACAAAACCATGTAAGAAACTATTTTCCACTATAACAACTATCTTTATGGTCGATTCTGAAAAATTTCTATAAAGCAACTCAATTATAAACACACATTCTTTATGAAAAAAGAACAAGGAAAGTAGAAGATAAAAGAGAAAATATGCTTAAAAAATTACCTGCAATCCTTGCAGAAGAGACCCACAACTGCTTGTGGTTCAGAAAAAATATTAGAAGAAAACAAACCTCTAATTTTTTTAATTAGGAGAGTTTTAGCCCAAGTTAAAACCTAATTCAGAATAATAATAAAATAATCAAAGGCAAACCTGAAATTAGAAACAATTAACAAACTATAAGCAAGAAATGAATCAATCTAGAGAAAAGAAACTTATAAATTCAAGTCTTTTAGGTTGAGTGAAAGCTATAGTCCGACAGTGAAATTAGAAAACCTATAAGTAAAGCAAAAATAGAGAAGAACTCTACTAAAAATAAAAAGTTGAGGGAATATTGTCGCTTTTATTTTTGTGTTAAATTGAGAAAATGATTGACAGTATTTTCACGGCAACAAGCCAATGACCCATTTGCCTTGAAAATTAAAAATATATCTACTTTATTTGGTACTTTTTAAGTTTAGCTAGTTGAATCACACGTCCTCGTACGCATGATTTTTGGTTATTTAAAATTAGATGATTTTGTCTATTGAAATTTTTTTTAATGAAATATAAAAAGTTCAAATCACTTCTCAAAGATCCTTTACACTTTAATATAATAACATAAACATAACATATATTTTATTATAAGCACATGTATATTTTACCACCAGAAATTTAAAGTGGCCAACGAATCATCACTTTTGAATTTGTAATGAAGTACCTCTTTTCCGTGTTGTTATAGGTTAAAAAAGATGCATCAATTTGAATCATAATTGTAGTAAGATTATTTTTTTCTATATTTGAAATCTTTCTTTAATTTTAAATTTAAATTTTTAGATAGTCTTTGATCACATACCTAAAACTTTTAAAAATTTGGTACTTTTTATATTTTTCTTATTCTAATTGTTTCATATTTATTTGTAAATTTTTCAAATCTTCTTAAAATCAACTTTAATTGATTTAGAATTTGTAAACTAATAAAAAGACATTAGTTGTCATTAATTTTGATGACTTCAAATAAGAAAGGATTTTACCAAAAATATTTAATTAATTTTTATCTCTTAAATATTATAAAAATAGTGAAAAGACGATTATGTCTAAAACAAAGACTTATAATGAAGGAAAAAAATTTAAACAATATTTTTGGGTCCTTAACATTTTTAATATAATGTAGATAAAGCTGAGGTTGTATTTGACCAAGGTATTTTGAAAATGAGATCTTTTTGAAGTTAAAAAATATAAACATTAAAAATAAATTTTAAAATTTTAGAGTTTTGTGAAAATTAGATTATTTTATGAAAATAAAAATTTTAAGTTTTTGAAAAGCAAATAAACTAAGAAGTGCAAAAAAGTGAATCCATAGTGAAAACACCTCAGGATTAATCTATAGCGTAAATACCTCAAAAATGTAAATATCGAGAAAAACGTATTCCAAAATATTTATGATCAAATAAGTATTCAGAATAAGGTAAAATATACCTTGAAATATTTTGAATAATACTCATGACAAAACGCCTACTAAATAGTAAGTAGGGCTTTGAATATAAAAATTGGTTCGGAAAAATTTAGTACCAAAAAAAAAACAGAAGTTGTGTTTAGACATAAATAGAGTTATTTTTGAATTTTTAAAATTTACTTAAAAAGTTACTTTATAATTAGAATGATGTAACTACTTGAGCTTTACTACACAGTATAGTATATTCAAATCTTTCTACAGTAACAATATTTATCCGCAAAATTCATAGCTATTATATAGAAGTGTTATACATTTATAGAGACATTTGATGTTTAAATCTCATTTTGTTGTTGTAAATAAAAATATAAAAATTATTTATTTGTACTTTTGATGTTATAAATGAAAACAAAATACTTGTTGCATTTAAAATCTCAATTGATATTCATATTTCATTATTGAAAGGACTAATACGTTACTAAAAAAATTCATAACTAGATATAGCATACCACCAAAGAATTAAACCTAAGGACCATATATATTTAGAATTAATGAAAAGATTAAATATTTCAATCTTGATGTAAGAATTCTATTATTGTAGGCTATTTTGTAAATTCTAATCTCTTATTGGCAATCTAGTACTTAAATCGACCAAGATTTTTGTCCAAATTTTTAGTAAAAGGGTATTCTCATGATATTGTGTTGCCTAAAGTGCGTCGGTTGAAAAACTTAAAAAAGCTTACAACTTGCTTAGTTTAATGATGATTATCATAAATATTTTAATATTTTATATTTTAAATATAATATATCTTTTATAAAATATTAATATTACATAATAGTTGAGTATATTATTGTAGAGAGGTACAAAGAGTATACCACTATAATAAACGTCATTACTGTTATAAGTAGAATGTCGTTATAAAAAAGTAAAATATAATATAAAAAATTAGTTTCGAAGAAAACCAGGTGGATATAGTGAAATATCATTATAAAAAGGACTGTTATACATAGAGAGGCCAGACTGTAATTATAATGATATATTTTCTTGTCATAACATAATTACAACATAATTTTAAGCATACTATTTCGTTGTGCAAGCATAATTTAAGATGAACTAAAGCAAGGTGAGCAATATCTCAGGGGGGCATAGACTTGGAATTAAAGGCCTAGATTTGGTAGATTCAAATAGAGGCATAGGCAAATCTGGATGGTGCATTTTTATGATTTTTTAATTTTAAAAAAATTGATAAATTTCTTTATTTTAATAAGTCTGACAAAATTTGTCGATTTTTAGAGTTTTCCCCACCAATTAATAGATGGACTCTATCAATTTGTTATGAAGTACTTGAATATTTTTTTGAGTCATTACATATAATAATTAACAATCGCATGCAAAGAAAAAATTGTATCTTTGCGATGAATAATTTTTTCATAGAAAATAATTGAGTTGTTCAACTACAAATATTAAGTCATTGCTATTTAACACATTGCGTATTTTGTGACAAATATTTTTGTCACTAAATCATAGGTTGATTCGAGACAATAAAGTGAATATCACTAATTATTTATATCATTCATGATGAAAATTATGATCACAATTTAATATAAAATTTTGTGGTTTAGGCTTACTATATTTAACTACAAATTCTAATTTGGCATTATTGTAACAATGTGTTCTTGTGCCGAAATATTTTTTCGTGCCTAAAATTTGACTAATTTAAGACAAAAAATGATTTATCAAAATTAAATATATTATTAGCCAAAAAATAATGTGTCACGGATAGCCTAAAATTTGTGTCCAAAATTACCCAATAAATGGCGCAAACTCAATTTTTAGTGGGAAACATTAGGGGACAAATTTTTTTCTACGAAATTTTATATTTTATCACTAAAAGCATGTGTCTCATTTATTTAGTGACGAAACTTTAATTTTGTCATAAAAATAAACAATTATGACAAATTTTGTATCATAACTAACAATTTCATAGATAAATATCATATTTGTTGTAGTGATGGCATTATTGATGAGTGTAGGTCCAGACTAAGAAGAACAGTGCCATACAGTGCCATGACCCGAACCAAGGCCTGGCCGTGACGGGTATCTCAAGTCCAACAAGGACCTTGAGACCACCCCCTGTACCTAAGAAAATAGAACACAATATCCTCAACGGCGGATGAATTTCGAACATGTAATAAGATAGCATAAGATAATCTCAAAGAATTTCAGACATGTCTATAACCGATAACCGGTAATCCGACCAAAATCGACCAACAAACATTACCAACCAAGTCCACAGCAATCCACAAAGCCTTCAAACAAAATAGAAATCAATAAAGTGTCGGAACATGTCCCCCAACCCTGACAATGACAATGACAATGTTAATGATAATGTAAACTCTCAATTCTAATCTATGAATGGAAATTGATACCACCAATGACTAACAAATCAAGGCGATCCACCTAACTCTGCGCAAGAAAAGTAGAAGTATTTCCAGTGCCTATATCGCGTGGGATATAGCATCCGGAGATGGTAAGTGGGTGGAGCACTTGCATGTAACTCAGGAATAAGGGTAACATAATGTCATAATCAAAAGCTTAAAATCATTCAAATCCAATGTAAATAATCAAATGCATATACATATATACATACATATATACATATCTACATATAAATATATATACATCCATACATACATATATATATATATATATCACATGCCGGGATAGGAAACAAGGCTTAACATGTACTTTAAAACTTTAACTTGGATTGTGTAGCTCAACCGTCATAATATAAGAAGGAACTAACGGTCTATATGAGTCCAACTCCCCCCTTGATAAGGGAAAATAAGCTAATAACCGAAACTACACTTAGAAGAATAAAGAGAAGTAGAGATGATGACACTAGAAGCAACACACCTTCGGATTCAACACACAAACACAAAATAAGAACAAAAAAGTAAAGATAGATAGTGAGACATAACAATCACAATATCTAAGGAACTAAGGTGTATATTAAACACCAAAACCCACTTAATATTTAAATTAAAACACCACACTCTTAGGTTGACACAAAAGGGATTCAACTCCTCAAGCACCAACCTTTCTAAGCCAAATTGTCAATAAGAGTGATTTCTCACTCAAGCCAATCCTAATTTCAGTTTCCACTCTTAAGAAGAAGAAAGAAAGTCTAAAATATGAGATTCACTCAATAATTCATCAAAATTAATGAAAAGTAAAGGCCTAATTGTCTATCTATAGTTATTACAAGTAAAGACTAAAATACCCTTAATGAAGAGAGCTCCTATGGAGTGTAAAAAAAGGGCATCTAAATACAACAATGCACTTAATGATCTCAAGAATGAGGTGCCTCTTGAGGGTATATTCTTGATGTGCAAAAACCAAAAGACTTTTTAAGTGAGCCGCCCTTGGAGTGTAAGATCCTTGCTCATCTCTTCAACCTATGCCAAGGCTTTTAAATGGTTCTAAAAGGTCTTCACCCACTCGTAAATCCGAGCTTGGTTTTTTGAGAAAGATCTTGTATTCCTTGTACTCTTTGTACTCATATCATCCTCCTCTTCTTGAAAAAGATTCGACCTCAAATCCAAACCTTTCAAAACCAAAGAGAGGGAAAACAAGCATAAGATCCTTATGGCATGAGGGTTAGAATTAGTACAATAAGTAATATCATCATGTCAAGGTGGTAGACATTTGGAATACAACCAAAAATCCTTTGTTTTGATCATGAAAAGCTTAGGACAAACATCACAAAGAAAAGGGCTAAGGCAAACATCAAGGACTAATGAATACAAGTCGAGACAATCTCTTCCCCACCCCAATAGTGCACCGGGATCAAATAGAAGAAGTATCCAAGGACACAAGTCGAGGCTACTCTTTCCTTTTACTAGAACGTAATCCCCACAATCACATAAGACATTTTCCTTTAAGAGAAGATTAATAAGAAGAGTAAGGAGTTGTGTCCTAGAAGTCTTTCCTCAAAAAGATAGATGTCATTATTCTCAACCTCTCAAAACACATAATCAATATGAACAAAACTAATAGCAAGGTTTTCACCATACAAGAAGTTCAAAGGATCATGTTCATTATTATGACCAACACTATAGGCATCAACCCTAACTTGAGAATTTTCAATCACACCATTCACATGCTCAAGTAGTGAACTATTCTTAAGAGTAAATTGATCATTATACACATCAAGAGCACTACCAAGGAAAGATTCATGCTCTTCTACACTAGGAAAGCCCAAAACTACTTTCAATTGGCTAATGCTAGCCACATCATAACATATTCGATTTCTAGGAATATACAAGGTAGTTTTGTTACCTTGGTTAGAATCATGGTAGTCCAATTGCTTCTTTGGGAAGCTCTCATCACAAGGAAAAGCTTCAATACTTTCCTTTTGAATGATTTCTTCATCACCCTTCCCAAAGTGGGAACTCTCGGCCAAGGGATCTATTAGATCATCCATCACATGTTTGTGAGGGACTCTATTTGGATCTTTCTTGGGGAGCATTTGACCTTGAACCTGCATATAAGGAGGATCAAAATTAGGAAAAATGCTATCATTTGGGTTAGGGAGTAACAACGGTCTTTGTGGGCAAATCCCATAATCAAGTGTTCCTTTCCCTCTTGTTCACCTCTACCATAGTCTTCTACTAGGGTGGGTTCATTTTTATTAAGTAGAGACATTGTATTTTGTTGATGTTAGGGTCTTTGGTCAAGGGGTGTTCGGATTTGAGGGATTGGATATTGTGGCGGGTAGGGACTTTGGTCAAGTGGAGCATTTCAGTTTCGGATTGGTATTTGGTTTCCAAGTCCTTCTTGTTGGAATTGGTTTAGTTGAGGATGTAAAGGCCTATGAAGGTCTCGGTTTTGAGGAGTTTGGGTTTGGTTTTGTGGAAGTCTTGGAGGATAAGGCATTTGGTGGAAGGTCTCAGGTATGATTGTAGTAGAGGTGTTTTGGGCTTGCAAACTAGAAGACACATGGTAGTGTTGAGAAGTAGAGGATCGAAATTTCCTTCGACTCTTAACATTATCCATTCTATCACTCATCGATGACATACTCCCCTTTATTGATCCCAATTTCGCCTCTAGCCTACATCAAATTGGTTTCAAAACTACCATTTAAAACATAGCCAATGCATACAAAAACATGAAACATCGCATAAACAATAATCATTCAAAACCTTCAACCCATGTTCAAAAACCAACATCAAAACCATATGAATAATAATTTAAAGCACATGAATCTAATAAAGTAACACTTGGGAAAAGTAACATGCCTGAAGGATTCTCAATTATGAAGGAGAAACCTTGAATTGACCCCTAGATTCTCAACCTTGAGAAAACCCTAGCTTGCTTTGCTTGAAGGAACTTGAGAGAGTAAAAAGGGTTTCTGATTGTTCAAGTGTTAAATAATGCCCTAAAGGTGCCTTATGGATGTGGGGTCTATGTGGGTAAAAAGGAAAATATCCAAAGTTCCCTTAACTTAAAAACAAAAAAGTTGTCGCTAGTGACTATGGTCCACCTGAGACTCGTAACGACTCGTCACCACTAGTCGTAGCTAAGACACTGTCATCAGGCACACATACTGTTGATCCTACGACTTACATCATACGACTTATATAGTAACCCTACGACTCATAGGATTTAAGTAGTATCCCAGACAATAACATTTGGAATATACACTAGTTTGACAACGGTTGGGACATCACGACTCGTAATTAGTCCATATGATTTGTTTTGAGCCACTCATACTCAGAGCAAAAAACTTAGGTACCCACACTGGTCAAGATACAATTTAGGTCCTTATGACTCGTCAAGACTCCCTACGACTCATAAAAGAGGAGTCATAATCAGGACAACAAGGATAAAATTTTAGAAATTTCAAGGACCAAAAATTTGGGGTGTTACATTCTCCCTCCCTTAGGATTATTCATCCTCGAATGATGAGACAAGGCACTTATTAGCATGATTTGACTTAGAGATACACCTACTCTTACCTTTAACAAAGATAGAAAACAAAGATATTAAGGAATTCACAAATTTCTTTAACAAAGTCAGAAAAAAATGCTAAGGAATACACATACCACATGCATGATTATCCAAAGCGGGAAACAAGAATGGGTACTTGGACTTCATGTTCACTTCAGCTTCCCAAGAAGCTTCTTTACACTTTTGGTTCCTCCACAGAGCCTTTATCAAAGCCACATCCTTCTCACGCAATTGGCAAATTAACTTGCTGATCTAAGATATCAATCGGGACTTTCTAATAGGATAAGAAATCCGAGACACTCATACTCTCCAATGGAACAGCCAAGGAAGGATTACCCATGCACTTCTCAACATCGACACATGGAAGACCGGATGAATAGAACCCAAACTCAAAGGTAGTTCAAACTCACAAGCTATATTTCCTACTTACCCTAAAATATGATATAGACCAATATACAGAGGCCTAAGTTTCCCCTTCTTTCTTAACTGCATCACTCCCTTAATGGGGGATACTTTCAAAAATACCAAATCATCCACATCAAACTCTAAGTCTCTTTGCCTTACATCCACATAGGAATTTTGGCAACTTTGGGAAGTCTTAAGCCTATCCTGAAGCATATTCGCCTTCTCCATAGCTTGGTGAACCAAGTCGGGACCATACAACCTATTTTCACCAACCTCAAACCACCCAATATAAGACCTACCCATTCTACCATACAAAGACTCAAACGGAGCCATCCCAATACTTGAGTGATAGCTATTATTATATGCAAACTTAATAAGAGGAAAATGGTCAACCCAACTACCACCAAAATCGATCACATAAGACCTCAACATATCTTTCAAAGCCTATATCATCCTCTTCGATTGTCCATCCATCTGTGGGTGGAAAGCAGTGCTAAGGTTCACCTTAATCCCCAAACTTCTCTAAAAAGAATAGTAAAAGTGTGATGAGAATTGAGTACCTTAATCAAATATGATGGAAACTAGAGAACCATGCAACTTCACAATCTTCTCAATAAAGAGCTTAGCGTAATCCTCCACCGAATAATTAGACCTTGGGAAGAAGCGAGCAGACTTAGTCATCATATCCATGATGACCCAAATGGAACCAAAATGGTGATGGACCGCGGAAGACCTGTAATAAAATCCATATTAATCACTTCCCATTTCTAAATGGGTAATTCTATCTCTTGAGACAAACCACCAAGCCTTAAGTGCTCAACTTTCACTTGCTGGCAAACCAAACACTTAGCCACAAAATTAGCCATATCTTTCTTCAAGTTATTCCACCAATAAATTTCTCTTAATTCATGATACATCTTCATTGAACCAGGATGAACAATATCCTTGACTTATGAGCTTCATCCAAAATCCTCTCTCCCAACCTATCAATATCTGGAACACATAACCTTCCTTAGTACCTCAAGATACTATCATCACCAATCTCAAAAGCCATCACCATCTGGTGAACCACATCATACTTGATCGGTACCAAGATAGGATCCAAAACCTATTTTTCCTTCACCTCAGCACCAAGAGCTAACTTTGCCATCACTTGTACAATCACACCTCCATCTTCAGAGGCCAAGAGACAAAATCCAAGATTTTCTAACGGTGAATATCCTTCACCAGTCCTCGTTATCCCCTTCTATATAACATAAGCATCCCATGGACAACCTGCTAAGAGCATCATCAACCACGTTAACTTTACCCAGGTTATAATGAAGACTCATGTCGTAGTCCTTGAGAAACTCTAACCATCTCCTTTTCCTAAGATTTAACTCCTTCTGGGTGAACACATACTGCAAACACTTATGGTCTTATAAAATATCAACATGGACCCCATACAAATAGTGATGCTAAATTTTCAAAGAAAAGATCACAGCTAACAATTCCAAATCATGGGTCGGATAGTTCTTCTCATGTACTTTTAACTTTCTAGAAGCATATGCAATCACCTTACTATGCTGCATCAACACACAACCCACCCAGGACACATCACATTAAATAATAAAACCATTGGTAACCTTGAGTAGAGTCAAAACTGGAGCCAAAGTTAACTTATTCTTTAGCTTTATGAAACTACCCTCAAAAGCATCAAACCACAAAAACTTCACCTTTTACTTAGTCAACATAGTCAATGGGGTAGTAATAGAAAAGAAGATTTTCACAAACCTTCGATAATAACCAACTAAACCCAAGAAACACCGAATGTCAGTTGGAGTCGTGGGCTGAGGCCACTTCTTAACCACCGTAACTTTATGTGGATCCACCATGATCCCTTTTCTACAAAAAATATGACCAAGATAGGTCATAACATTTAACTTGAACTCATATTTAGAGAACTTCTTATACAACCACTAATCTTTTAAGGTTTACAACACAAGGCGGATGTGGTCAACATATCCACCTCACTCTTCGAATTACACTAAAATATCATCAATAAACACAATTATGAACAAATCTAAGAACTGGCGAAAGACCCAATTCATAAGATCCATAAATATTGCTAGGGAATTAGTCAAACCAAAGGACATCACTAAAAACTCCAAATGACCATACCATGTTTGAAAGAAAGTCTTAGGGATATCCACTTCCCTAATCTTAAACTGATGGTAACTCAATCGAAGATCAATCTTAGAAAAGTACTTAGCACCCTGAAGCTGATCAAAGAGATCATCAATCCTAGAAAAGAGATACTTATTCTTCACAATCACCTTATTCAACTGGCGGTATTTTATACACATTTGAAGGTACCTATCTTTCTTATGCACAAATAGAATTGGAGCACCCCACATGGATGTACTAGGATGGATAAAACCCTTATCTAGAAGATTTTTCAATTGTTCCTTGAGTTCTTTTAACTCGGCCAGAGCCATTCTGTAAGAAGGGTTAGAAATAGGATTAGTGTCTAGAAGAAGATCAATTCCAAAATAAATTTCCCTATTAGAAGGAGAACCAGGAAGATCATCAAGTAACACCTCAAGAAATTCATAAACCATAGGGAAAGACTGCAAGGAAGGACCTTCAGATCTAGAATAGAATCCTTAGCATGCACTAGGTGGTGGAGGCATCCCTTGGAAATCAATTTCTGGGCTCTAAGATATGAAATAGACCTTCCCTTAGGTGCTAGGGAACTACCTTCCCATATAATCACCAACTTATTTAGGAATTAGAAACTGACCTTTCGGGTCTGACAATCAAGAGAAGCATAGCACGAATGCAACCAATCTATCCCCAAAATCACATCAAAGTCCAACGTGTCCAACTCAATTAGATCCACCTAGGGTCCCTACCACAGACCGAAATCACACAACCCCTACAGATTCTTCTAGCCATAATAGAGTCACCACTAGGGTAGACACAGAGAAAGGATTTGAAATACACTTTAGATCAAACCAAAATTAATAGCCACATAAGGGGTCACATATTAGAGGGTAGACCTAGGATCAAGTAGATAATTACATCATGAGGGAAAAGTTTGAGCATACCAGTAACAAGATAAGAGGATGCCTCAAAATCTTGGTAGGTGGCAAAAATGTACAGATGGTTTTGACCAGTGTCGGAGCTAGAAACAGAAGTAGAATCCTTTAGTTATGAAAAAAGATGAAGTAGAAATAGGGATCTTATTTTCCCCAAAAGCAATACTAGAAGGACAATCCCTATGAATAAGACCAATCTGACCAAATTTAAAGAGTTTGTTCCTCTCTTCTTCATAAATACAATAATGCACTACTACAAAATCAATAAAGGGGATATAATGGAGTTGACTGAGCCCATTGGTATTAGGCAGGTCACCCTATTCCCTAGGACCAATACTATTTTGAAACTGACAATCACCTAACATATTCGAATAAGGAGCACTAGCCGTAGAGTAGGAACCAGAATTACTCTACTTCTTTTTAGACCATTTCCACCATTTGTACCACTCTGTTGCTGACCTCTCCTCTATCTAAATACCAAAACCATGTATTCTGCTTTTTACTTATCTCTGCTTACTTCTTATTTTCCTCTTCCACTTATTGTATATACACCATAAGTCTAGAGATATCCATATCCTTGTTCAACAAGGCAACCTTGCTTTCCAAGATCAAATCACTGGATAATCCGGAAGCAAACTTCCTCATTCTAGCCCACATGATAGACACTAATTCTGGAGTATATCATGACAACTGGTGAAACTTTAAGGCATACTCATTTACTATCATCCTGCCTTGCTTAAAATTCATAAATTCCTCAGTCTTTGCCTCCCTTAACTCCTAAGGAAAGAAATGATCAAGAAAAGTACTAGAAAAGTCATCCTATGTAGCGGACTCAGCATCATCACCCCTAGACCAATCCCATTCCTTATACCATTGATACATCACATCCTTCAATCGATAACTAGGGAATTCCACATCCTCCACATCAATAGCATGCATCACATGAATTTTTTTTCATCTCATTAATGAAATTTTAAGGATCTTCCTCATTAACGCCTAATTAAATCATTTATCTCACATTCTCATTTATTGAACCATAATACACATTTAGGCATACAATGTTGGTATCGTCATACCAACTACACTTAAAAGGTAACATCAACATGCCATCATAATTCTATAAACTTGGGAAAATGACTCCCTTTATTCATTAAAACAAATCACTATGTTTTAATAATCTCTTTATATCATGAGATTATTTAAAAGATAATTCAGTGCAATTTTACCTATACTCAAACCACTTTCACAAAATTGGGTTGGGGTTATTATCAATTCAATTATCAATATTCATGAAATTTGGAAAATTCACAATTCCCTAGTTTATTCAACATACCCCTGCATCAAATTGGTTTCAAATCCACCATTTAAAATATAACCAATACTTACACAAACATGAAACACCACATAAACAACAATCATTTCAAACCCTCAACCCTTGTTCAAAAATCAACATCAAAACCATATGAATAATACTTTAAAACACATGACTTTAACAAAGTAACAATTGGAAAAGAGTAACATGCCTGAAGGATTCTTAATTATGGAGGAGAAACCTTGAATTGACCCCTTTGATGCACAACCTTTAGGTAACCCTAGCTTGCTTTTCTTGAAAAAACTTGAGAGAGTAAAGAGGGTTTTTGATTTGTTAAAGTGTTAAAATAATGACCTAAAGATGACTTATGGATGTGGAGTCTATGTGGGTAAAAGAGGAAAATATCCAAAGTTCCTTCAACTTAAAAACTGAAAAGTTATCGCTAGTGTCTACGGGTCACCCTGCGAATCGTAACGACATGTTATGACTCGTTACCACGAGTTGTAGCTAATATAATATCATCAGGCACACATACTATTAACCCTATGACTTATATTATACAACTCATATCTTGACCTTACAACTTGTAGGGTCCAAGTCGTATCCAAGACAACAACACTTAGAACATACATAGTTTTACTACGGTTGGGATATCATGAATAGTTGCAAGCCACTCACACTAAGAGCAGATAACATAGGAACACACATTAGTCAAACTATAATTTAGGTTCTTACGACTCATCAAGACTCCCTATGACTCATTAAAGAGGAGTCGCATTCCCGATAATAAGGATAGAATTTTAGAAATTGTAAGGACCAAAAATCTAGGGTGTTACAAACAGGTTCCTGATGGTGCACCATGGCTTTAGAGAACAAAATCAAGTAGCAGACATGTTGGCCAATCATGGAGCAATATCTCAATTGTTTAAGAAAGAACAACTTTTTCTAGTTCCTCTAATCTATGCTCGATAAACACTATGGGCAGACATGATTGGAACTACATTTGAAAGATCTGTTAGTAGATATGCTAATGCTCATGTTGAGCAAAACTATTTATTTTTTTTCATCAACCCAGATTGATTTAAGTTGGATGTTTTGTAATATCTACCTCTAAATTTGTTGCTCTGTGTTAATCAAAAAAATTTTGACATGTAAGATATAGGTACAACTTAATTGGATCATGTCCCAATCACAGGGACTTGGTGATAAAATCTCTCTAGACCAATAATGTCCCAATTATAGGCCCTCAGGAATCAAGTTCCCTTAGCCTCCCAACTATTTTTCTGACTTAACTTTTTTCTAAAATTGAGATTGTTTTAATGCTTATGAGTTTTAACTTACTTTAGCATATTTTTTGAAGGTTTACACCTCAATGGTCGGAATTAATAAAATGCTCCCCTACATTCATAAGATTCCCCGATGAGAACTGTCGAGAATAATTTTAGGACTACATGGGGTTTTTCTATGAGAGAGGATCTACATAAGAGGGGTATAAGAGGGTACGCCAGAGTTCTACAACTAGTTCTAGGAGTTTGGTCGGATGCCACCTGTGAAGGTTCCCTGGGAAGGGGCTTAGGAATGGGTTAGGGAGTTTTATGCTATTCTCTTGATCATGCTTTGGTAAATCTCCAATTTGACTAACCAATCATGTCCCATTCGTAATCCCTCAGGGATTAAGTCCCCCAGATCAATCGTGTCTCAATCATAGGATCATATGGATAAATTCTCCTAGACTAGTAATTCTAGATTATGTGCCATGGTGGATTTCTAGTGATCCACTAGATCAATCTATATATGTTCTCACAGATGCTCGACATCAGATGGACTAAGAAACCAAATATTAATATCTATGCAATCAACTAACATATACAATACACGATAAAGTAATCATGCCATTAAATATTATCATGAAAGACTAGTCAAGCATTAATGCATATAAGAATACCAAATATCCCTAACATTATATTACAATTAATATCCTAATGGACAAGTCTTTGAGAGGATTCTCACTTGCATCTTAGAAGTTTTTAAAGCATTTTCTTTCCCCAAAGAAAATGATTACTCTTTCACTTTCCAAGCATATGTAGTTAAATGCTTAGAAAGTGAAATATTATTTGTATGTGGTTAAAATTAAATTTTTTTGCTAGAAAAATGCTAAATCGACACATGGAATCATGGTTTGAGGATAGAAATTGATATAAAAAGGAATCTGCATTATCTGGTCAGGCCCTACGGGCTATTATAGACCCCGAGGTCAAAATCCCCTCAGTGCAATGAAAATGGTCTTTCTGACTCAACCAACATACATTTTAGTCCTCGAATAATAATAAATTTATGCACGATCTTTTCACCTTATTTAAGGCATGAAATACAATGAATGAAGATTTTACTAAAAAACCTCAACACTTATGCTAGCTTTAGGTAGATGACTCAAGTATTATTCATACTAGCCTTTATCTATGGTAGAGTGTAGCCTTTTTATGTTACTATCCAAAATTTCTCTATAAGTAAGCCCATGCACATTGTATGGAAGAAGAAAATATCTCATTTTTCTCACTTGTAATACATAATCTTTGAGTGGAATATACGATCTTCCTTGTTTTCATTTACAATCTCTTATAATATTAATCTTTTTATATAAAAAAACTTTCTACTGATCAACAAAAGGCTCTTTAATTTTTTATTTGTTATTGTAGTTACTCTGATCTAGATAAAAAAGCAATTAAGGAAACTCGACCGACCCTAATTAACCTGCTTTTATAACCCCATTTTTTATGAATCTAACTTAGTTTGCTCCCACAAAATTTTCTACTAAATAGTGTACTCTATAATTTTGTTTTACGGCTTACGTCCGTAATCCTTTGGATTCAAGTTTATCCTAAATGCACCTTCATCAATGTTTTAGTGGGTTGTTTGACTTTGTTTATGTTTAATACCTCCACTGTTATTGAGAAGATTTCAACCATCTTTTATGATTCAATTTCACTTTTATGTTTTGACATTAAGACGAGGTGTCTAAATTAAACACAATTTGCCTAATGGTTGGTAGCTTTTTAGATACTAGTCATGATACATGAATTTGGTTTGTTACAATGTGTAATACTTTTCAAATTATTTATCTCTATTTTTATGTGTTCTCTACATTTTAAGCTTTTTTGTAGTTGCGTTAGGTCATTTATGACTTGTTGGAATAGGCGGTCCGGTTCCCAAGCAATTCATTTGAGTTTTAAATCAATTTTAAGGGTTTTGGAGTTTTTAAAGTTAAAAAATTTGACACCGATTAATAAATCAAGTAAACTACCTCGGACAATAATTTTGACAGTTTAATTTGCTCTGAAAAATGAATTTTGGGCTAGAAGTACCTTTAGTTTATGTCCCAAGGCTTTCAAACTCATTTTGAGATATTAGGTGGATTTTAGTAAAAATAAAAAAGAATGGGCTTAGGCTCATATCAAAACAACCTCCATTGGGAATATCATCAATCCCGTTGAGTCCAGAATGCCATTTTTTAAGATAGCAAATCTGATTTATGTGTACGGGGTTTTAAATGAATTTTGAGGACCTATTTAGAGAAATTAAACTTAGAAAAGTTAGTGGTCTGTTTTTCTGGTGCACAACACCGACCTTCTTTAGGTCCACAAAAGTTAAGAAATAGTGACCCTCCCATTTACAGATAGTCCTATGCGTTAGTAAAGAAGGGTAAGTTTGGAAGATCCGGGATTATTCATCGTATTTGTGAAGAATTGGCTACTTTCATGAAGGCCTAGGATGATGCCACCCTATGTTCGCGGCTGGGTCCTCACATTCTTATGGTTGACCTGCCTCATAGTATAATACTCCTCTTCTTTGGTTTTAAACCTTTTTTTCTCAAAATTACCTCCATTATTGAGCTTGGGAGATGGGTGATTATGGTTAATTCATCTAACTATGCTTAAGTATAATAATTCTACTTCCCTAGACCGAATCCCCGTTAGTTTTAAGTTGAAGTTCATTCTAAATTCCATTAAGTTCGTAGTTTGGAGTCTTGATTTCTTTAGACTTTGTGGCTGTTTTGACCCCCAATGTAGACCATGTTCTTAATTTTATTTTTGAGCATGCATTCCTTGTTCTATGAGGAAGGTAATTTTGGTTTCAATATTTGAATTTTATTGGTGGGCCCCATAAGTTGATATTTGACCTGATTTTTTAGCTCAAAGTATAAAATTACAAAATGGGTATCTATTTTCTCATCTTGATGAGTGAATTATTATTTTAATAGCGTGTAAACAGTTAGAGGATTCTTAAAAATAAAAAGACCCATTGTGATCGATCGTATATGTGCCACTCGAACTCCATATAGGTTACAACTTACCTGTAACGCCCCGAGATCCCATCTGATGATGCCACACGATGCTTATGGACCCGAAGGACCACAAGCTAACCCTTTACTGATATCTGTACCTGTACACTGTATAATATTTGAAATAAATGCAGAAACTGGCCATAAGGTTCAACATATCTATACATACTCAAACTGAAAACTGAATACTAATACATCAACATCCGTCTGAAAAGCCTCTAAACTGTCTGAACTGTGGAGTTGATGGGATATGTCCCCAAATAACTCCATCAACTAACAATATAAACAAAATCTAATGCAATAATAGTAAACTGAGATTCGTCCTCAAAGAAAGAGGACTCACTGCTACTGTTGCTAACTGAAACTGAACTACTGAGGAAACTCTGAATCCTGTGCCTCTAAAACTATGGTGTCAAATAAAACACCATAGCACAGATGCGTCAGTAAAAAAATATACCGAGTATGTAGATGAGGTAAGGCTAAATGCAAGGGCTCATGCATACACAATATGTAAACTGAATAATCATGAAAATGTCGCACGAGAACACATACATGAATGCACAAGTCATAATCACATTCATCACAACTTTAGAGACTGGAACTCAGATACCACTTTTCTACAAACTGAACTTACTATTGACACTGAGATACTGAATCACTGAATCATCTGATATTGATAACTGGGAAATATAGATGCACTTTCATTAAGGAGTGAGTTCTAAAATCACTGAACATACTGAGATTATGAGTATCTAAAGCTTCTGAAACGAATAGCAACCCCATCTAACATGTTGTCTTTGAGTCTGTGGATAATAATACTTCTTCATAAATTATTTTGAGATCGGCATATCTAGCAACGGATTTTTGAATTAGCAAGTAATCATACTTAATGGCCTGTACCTAATAGCCTTAAATTCTGTACACTGAACTAAGCTCTTTCTTGAAGTCTGAGATTAGTTCTAAAACTGAGATCGTGGGAAGTAGTTACTTAACTGACATGCCCCTACTATTTCTTAGGGGTCCAACCTCTAACCCCAATTGGAAGGGTGTTAATACTGCCCTCATCTATCAGGTCCTCATACGAGAATAGTGGAGCCCTCATCTAACAGGTCAAGCCACCTCATCTACCCTCATATAGCAGGTATGATATCTCTTATCTACCTTTATCTAATAGGTGTGATGTCTCAACCTATGATGGATACGTAGTTCTGGAGCACAAGGATCGCATCTAAGGATCACACCCTCTACTAGTAGGTGAGTCCCCATCCTTGAGCTCTCTCGGTGCTAGTTTCTACTGCTAACTGAAAGACACTAATTTGATTCTTAACTAAACTTAGTCTGAGCTGAATCTGATGTAGATTATATTTCTCAAGAGATCTGACTGAGTTACGCTGAGATTACTTAGTTCCATATCTGACGGAAAGGTATCGAATCATAGTATCTGACTGACGATGCAGCGCTTGAATAGATTATTCAAATCGCTTCTGAGATTAGAATTGGATCACTTAAATACTATTAAATTTGATCTGATTGCAGGACGGAGGCTAGATTACTAGCGATACAGAGATTACAGAGATAACTGAGATTATGGAGCCTGATTGAGCTCTGCACTTGTCTGAAGATACATAGTTCTATAGTTCACTGAGTTCTGAGAATCGTGGATCAATTGGAATTATCGCAAAACTGACACGGGCTCTAGAAAATAGCTCTATTGTTGGGTATAAATACCCCCAGAACTCGATAACATAAAAGTAAAACATAATCATTCTCACATCATCACGATCATCCATTCACCATCACAATCATTCATGCATCAACATAAGCATTCATTCATCATCATAATTATCAATCACTCACATATTATCATACATTCATACAAACCACATAAGTAACCCATTTTGGAGGTCATTCAAAATCAACAACAAGCACATAATCTATTTACCATACAAACACCACGTACTAAGTCCAAGGCTTGATAATCTTGTAGACAAATACGAACCACAACTCAATCATAGAAAGAACATTAATTTCAACTCACAAGAATCACTAAAAATTCACAAACATAAATCTTAGAGCTTTGGAAAAAGGTACTTGAGCTTCTTGGATGAAAGGGACCCAAGAATCAACATCTACATACCTTGGGGAAACTCTTTCTTGAAAGCCTTCGGAAGAATTCTTGATTTTTGCTCTTGATTCTCTCTAAATTTTTAGGGGAAGAAGAGAGAATTTTTTATTTTGGAAACCCTAGTTTTTGGGTGAAAGAAGAGAAAAGAAATAAGGCCTTCAACCCTTAAGTTGGTATTTATATAGGTTGGGGAAAGAGTGGAAAATACCAAAATGCCTTTTAAAGAAAAAAAAGTTGAAAACTGCTGACTCGGGGTCTGTGACGGTCGATTTGACGGTCCGTCAGAAGGGCTGACGGTCCACCAAGTCGTCCATCACTCGAGTTCCAAAAATGGGACATTCTGCTTTGACGTAATGGTCAAAGTGACGGTCCGTCAGGAATCTGACGTCTACCAGATCGTCCGTTACTCGGGGGTCAGGAATGGGCCATTCTGTTTTGACCTGATGGACCCCTTGACGATCCGTCAACTTTTTAATGGTCCACCACTTTGGCCGTCACTCGGGGGCCAGAAATGGGATGTTCTATCTTGGCCTGATGGGATACTTGACGGTCCACCAAGGACTTGGCGGTCCGCCAGGTCGACCATCAAACCTGGGCGATTCCGATACCGTTTAGTAAATCGGCCATAACTCCCTCATCCGATGTCGGATTTTGATAAAATTGGTATCGATGGAAACATTATTCAATGCTCTACATGACAAAAATTTGAAATTAGATAAATACAACACTATTCAAAGTTTTTAATACTTGGGAAGATATTTTTGAAAATTTTAAACTCGGATTTTCATTTTTTCGAAAATGCTCTAAGGCTCAGACTAGGAGAGAACTTTGCGGGGTATTACATTACCTTCTTTTAGAATTAGCATGGTTAAGGTAATGTATCATAAAGTACTTATTGGTGGTAGGGCATTGTGGTGTTGTGGCGTATTATTGGGTAACTCCGGTACGTTTAGCTTACTTAGTTGCGTTAGGTAGGATTTTGCTTCAAAATCTTAATTTAGGTAAATGCTACTCACTTGAAGTTAGTGTAGAATTCTTGGTAGTGTTGGGCGTATTATTGGAAGCCTTACCCTAAATTTAGGCAGATTGCTTACTTTAGCTCGGGTTCTTTGGGATCTTTATGGTAGTACTGATCCTAGGTACGTAGCTTTCCCTTAGGTAGTGTGATTATAGGGACCTACCGATCGAGGTTCCACATTTATTATTATGCTCTTTTTGGTGAGATCCCACTTGGTTACAATGATACTTGCTATCATAACTGGTTATTTGGTTGATTGGTTGGTTTGCTGCTTTTATTTACACGTGTTGTTCTTGCATATTCATGGTATGTGTTTGATTTGAGTTGAAAACACTATTTTTAATTTTAAAGAGGAACTTGGTGTGGTTTTACTTAGACTTGATTTCAAAAGGGAAAAAATAGACCATTTAGCCCTGGTTTGAGTTCGGGTACCTAATAGACATGTGATTACTTTTTGTTCGAGTTTGAAATGTGTGTATATGTATACACTAGATATTGGAGCTTGTTCTAGCATCATCCCAACAAATGTTACTTTTTAATCCCAATTTATGTGGTACAAATATAATTTGAAAAGTCAATAAAATTTTTTGTACAATTTTGAAGTTTTTTAAGGTGTTAATTATTAGTTTATAGTACTTTTACATAATTTTCAGATACAATATGTTAGTCTTTTTGTCTAAATTTATGTGACATTGATGAAATGTTTGAGAAAGCCGATCAACTTTGTTATATAATTTTTAGATATTTTAAGTTGTTAATTATTATGATTTATACAATTTTCTACGTAATTTTTCAATTTATATGACATTAATAGAAAATTAAAAGTCAAATCAATTTTTATACAACCTTCAAATATTTAAATTTATTAATTTTTGTGATTTTTATTACTCAATATTTTCAAATAATATATAACTCTTATTTCTCAATTTATGTTGCACTGATAGAATTTTGAGTTAATTAAATTTTTTTATCTACCTTGAAATAATTTAAATAGTTAATTATTGTAATTTTATAATACTTTTATGCAATTTTCAAATATATAACAGATTAATAAGGAAAAAGAAAATAATTAAATAAAATAAAAAATATGAAATTATAAAAATACCCTCGGCCAGAAGATGCAGTTGGAAGCAAGTATGACAACCACCAGCAGCCTGTTCATTGGCATTTCTATATAGTATATATCCAAATATTAGAAGTTGTGGTTTCGACATGACAGTTTTTCGCTATTGTTGAAAAAGATAAAGGGCTATCTGGTCATTGAATATTACATCACATGTGGCTCGCAATTAATAACCCAAAATATGATCGCACTCCCCTACTAAGCTGACATAAACGTCCTCTGCTTTTATTTTCTCCTTCTCTTTTATTTGTCAACTTGATCTTCGACGTTAAATTTAATTAATATTTTCAGTTTGAATTTTTAAGTGTTTCGAGAGTTATATAAAATAGAAAACTATAAGTTACCATCTTTCATATTAATTTAAGTTTTTTGATTTTGAGAACACGCTAAAACATATGCAGATATTCTATTAAATTTTGCTTTTGTACATGTCCTTTCCATTGGAACTTAACGTGATTTTGTGCTAAATAAATAGTATTTCAAAAGAAGACAATTTAAAATTAAGAATATGTAGAATTTATCAAAATATTATTTTATTTTGTGATTTAAAACTTGTCATATAGAGTTGAAATTAAAGAAATGTCAAAAAGGAAAACAATGAATCTTTTTAAAACGAACTAAAAAGGAAAATAAATTAAACAAACCAAAACTGAGGAAGTAATAAACTTACCTTTTTAATCTTGATATATTTGCATTTCATAATTTATGGTATATTCTATTCTACTTACTTAGAAAAGGGGAAGAGGGCAATTAAATTGCACCCGAGCAGGCAAGGGGGCAATGAAATTGCACCTAAGCTAGCCTGTCAACATGTTTACTTTGAGACAATTTCATTGGTCACTCCTTTGACTTTTTTTTCTAATTTGTTATACATTTAAAAAAATATGTAAAAAATATTATAATTCATAATAATTAACAACTTAAAAAATTTAAAAGACATATTAAAATTTGATTGATTCTAAAAGTTATATCAATGCCACTTAAATTGAGACAAAAGATAAAGTATTATAAATCACAATAATTAACAACTTAAAATATTTACAAAATTTAATTAACTATTAAAATTGTATCAATGCTACAAAAGTTTGGACAAGGAGCATAAAATATATTATTTGAAAATTACATAAAGGTATTATAAATTGCAATAGTCAAAAATTTAAAATATCTAAAAACATATAAAAATAAAAAAGAGCCAAAAATACCCCTAAACTATTCGAAATGGAGAAAAATACCCTCGATTAGTTTCTGGCGCAAAAATACACCCCGTCAAACTTTTAGCTAAAAATGCCCTTCTCTCTAACGAAATGACACCAAACATGTCACGTGGATAAAACATGCCACTTAGAGAATCCACGCCAATGTCCATGTGGAAAATCCCTCATTTAATTTAGATGGCTGCATCCTATTGCTACATTTGAAATTTTTGTTGGATTATGATTGCATCCAATTACAGAGCACGAGAAAAACGCACTCAATTTTGCTGTGAATAGAGATAATAGGGTTTTCCTGGAGGATGGCTAGAGTCGGAGAATCTGATATATATTGAAGTTAGAATTCTCATCCCCATAATTACTGAAAAACCCTATAAAATATACAATCAATGATTTCGTTTGCTGAAATAGAGAAGGAGAACACTATCACCAATGGAACAATTCCACCTAGTATATATATTTATTATAATTGATTCTAATAAAAGCCTTAGTTCAAGTTCGGACAAGGTATTTGGGTATATGTCATGACCCAAACTGTCGGATGGTGAGGGGACCTATTCTAATCCACCTAGCCAGAAGAGCCCCTTACCATCCCTTTTAGAAAGTCAATAAGACGTCTTTAATTAAATAACAAAAACAACTTTATTACAGAAAATCCCTTGCAAGACTGTATATGGAAAATAATCACCCTAG
The DNA here is from genome assembly GCF_002878395.1 of Capsicum annuum. Taxonomy (NCBI): domain Eukaryota; kingdom Viridiplantae; phylum Streptophyta; class Magnoliopsida; order Solanales; family Solanaceae; genus Capsicum; species Capsicum annuum. The sequence continues at coordinate 150,829,484 of NC_061116.1, forward strand.
GATCTAGTCTAAGTAGGTATAAGAGTTGCTAAAGAAACATAAAATTTGGACACAACTTCCACCATGAGTGAAAGAAGAGGGAGCTGCTGAATAATCACTACCGCAACAGTCAAGAAACAAACACTAATTCCTGCAAAAGACTATACCTTGAAAAAGTTATAGCAAGAGTAGCATTAGTACAAACCACACGTACTGGTAAGTATCATCGGTTGACCCAAATTGGATTACAAAAATATAATATAAATATTCAAAAGAAAACATGCATTCCCTTAAACTCATTACCCAACCTCTAATTGTCCCTTTTCACTCCCTTACTAACTCTCGGTTATGAATTTTGAGACACCACTCTTTCTCCTACTACTCTACCACCCTAGACCACTAAGTCTGGCCTTACACCAAGGGTCAATATAACTTCTAAATATAATTACAATAAGGGAAGGCCTAGACCTCGGTCAAGAACCTATTAAGTCACCTAGCATACATGGAGAAGGCCCATTCGGATACGTGACATGTTCCCTTTTCCTCCTGAACATTAAGTCAGATTTAACCCATAACTTATACTCGTCAATTTTCTAACCCACTAACATAGAATTCCTTGATCAAACTTAACCTTATTGGTCACTGCACCACCCAAGCTAATTATAACGTCCCGAATCTGGTGCCCAGAACACTATACAGTGTTCATGCCCCCAAAGGACCACAAGCTAACCCATGACTGATATCTATACCTGAACACTGCACAATACATTGAATGATTGCAAAAATAAAGGCTGAAAGGCCATAAGGTTTAAAACTGTAACATAACTGATAAAAATATAACATTTGGATAGGCTATGAAATACCCAAAATAACTTAAATAACTGTCTGAACATGATAGTCTGAAAAGCCTCTAACTGACTAAACTATCTGAATAAGGAGTTGATGGTACATGTCCCCAACTAACTCCAACTAATAAATTAATTAATGAGATAATAAAGTAATGGTCATGTTCTCGAAGTATGAGGACTCACTGCTAACTCTGACTGCTGAGGCTGGAATGCTACTAATGGTCTGGAGCCCGTGCTTTTGAACCTATGGTATAAAACACCATAGTGCAAATACATTAGTATGTTTGAATGTGCTGTTATGCATATGAGGTAGGATGAATGCAAAAGGTTCACATGCATGAACTATACTAACTGACTGGATAACATGAGAGTGAGAATACATGCATGAATACATAGTAACTGTAACTGAGTTCATGACAACATGATTACTGAGTCTGAGTACTGATAACATAAGATAATAATATCTGTATAACTAAAATAACTGATACTGAGCGACTGTAAATAATAGTCTAGGTTCTGATGGAACTAGCTGAGTTCCATACTATTTTGAGTTGACTGTATCTGACAGTCCTAAATTCTGTAGAACTATCTGAGTTCTATTACTGAGACTGAATGATTATACCTGACAGTTCTGATTCTATAACTGAAAATGTGGGAAGTAGTTATCTAACTGACATGCCCCTAATACGCCATTATGGTTGAGTTGGGGTCCAATCTGTAACCATAATTGGAAGGGTGTCAATACCGCGCTATTTGGTAAGGACAATCTGTGAGTAACCCTCACATAATAGATGACTCTAGAGAGAATGGTGGGAACCCTCATATAACAGGTTAAGCCACCTCATCTACCGTCATATAACAAGCTATGATGTCTCAACCTATGCTGGCTAAGTAGTTCAGGAACACAAGGATTCCTTCTAAGAATCACACCGTCAAATAACAGGTGGGCTCCTATATTTCTACTCCCATCTGGATAGACACCAAACATGATTAAATAAACTGACTAGACTGAGTTAACTGAGTTCCGTTGACTGACGAAATACTACTGAGGTTATTGAATTTCTGAGTTCTGAGATTACTGAGTTTACTAAATTTTTCTGAGTCACATGACAGATTGAATTTCTATGAACATAGCTCAACTGAGTGCATCTTGAAAATATGACACTGGCTCTAGGAACACAGCTAATTTTTGGGTACAAGTACCCCCAGGACTCGATAGCATGAAACTGACAAAGTATGACTTTCTTGAATACATGACCAACATTGACAATCCATAATATAATAAGATGGGAATTTTATGAAGTACAAGTGCTAAACCACCACAATGGTTAATATATATCCATAATTCATTGACTAAGACATTTTATCAAACAGTTAACATGCATGAACTTGTACATGAATGGGGATTTCATATTATCATACTAGAATGGCACTTTTCCTTCACATAGGCATTTGATCAATCACATGGGAAGCATGCTTTGGTTATACAATCATTAACACATCTAATAATCATGGATACATCCATCAACGTGTAAATTTAAGGGTTTATCATGATTATTATGCAAATCATCACATCCTAGGGTCAATCATTGGAATATGTAATTTCAAACATGAATCAAAACCCCACAACATCATGAACATGAATTTTAATTCAATTTAAATCATGAACATTTATTAAATACAGAAATCTTGGATTTTGAAAAGAGATTCTTGAGCTTTATGGGTGAAAGGGACACATGAATCAACACATGACATACCTAGGTTGTGATTTCTTGAAGATTGATGGAGGAAAACTTGAATCCTTGACTTGAAATTAAACACCTAGGCTTTCTTGTTCTTGAGGACTGATCTTTTAGAGGAAACCCTAATTTGATATTGTGAATGAATAATGAACTTATGAGCCTTGGTCTGATATAATTAGAAGTTAAAACAGGTGAAAAAAGACCCAAATACCCTTTAAAACTGACTTAAAATTTGCTGAACGGGACCTGCGATGGCTCGTGCGATGGTCCATCGCTGGCTCAATGGTCCGTCATTTCAACCGTTGTACGTGGACCAAAAAAAGACTCACTGCCTTATAGTGATGGCTTGGGCGATGGTCCATCACAAGTTTGACGGTCCGTCAACCTGTCCGTCGCACCTTATCCAGAAGGTTAACTTACTGCCTTGGCTGTGATAGTCTAGGCGATGATCCATCGCTAGATCGACAGTCCATCAACCAGGCCATCGCACCTGGGCGATTCTGAAAGCTTTGAGTAAAATATCCATAACATTTTACTCCAATACCGGATTTGGACAAAATTGGTATTGTTGGAAAGATAATTCAATTTCCCACATAATAAAAAGTGAAAATCTTAAAAATTCCACGTGTAAACAAATGAATTTATCTTTCAAGGTAAGTTTCTAACGTTCTTGGGATGATTTTAAGCTAGGTAGAAGTACGGGGTATTAAACCAATATAATGAGTCAAGCCACAATAAGAGTTAATGGTTAAGTTGTAAGCAATCCACACTTAACTAAAATATAGTGACACAAGTTAATCCATACTCAAACCTAACATACACTTAGCACAACAAGTATCAAATAAGCAGTTTGGGATATTAAATCAATAAGTCAACATGTTATTACCAAGCCAATTTCAATCAAGCTAAGTCTAGACGAGTCAAGAGTCAACAAGGCAAGTCAAACTATGACTAAGTAAACAACTATGACTCTAACAACAAGAATCCCAAGTATATGACAAGTAACCAGACCATACAAGAATCTCAAATATATTAAGTATATAAAGATATTTCCCTCACTCATGGGACTATAAAATTCACTTGACCATTATACATACATGCTGTGGTGATGCACCCACTCTCTAGACATGACCTGCAGGGAATGATTTCTTTCCATGTACTAAACCCAGATACAAGTATCTGACAACCTCACTTCACCAACAACCAGTGAGACTATTTTAAATACAGAGATATTCCATATTTAGAAATGAGGTAGGTCAAAATCATACAACAATGTAGATCATTTTCATTGACTACACTAAATAACATATACTGACAAGGCATACTACAAAGTATTTAACATGTAAATACGGCACAAATTAAGTTAAACTACAGTACTATCACCGATATTACTGGTTAGGGCATTAATCACAACATATCCACAATGCTACATCCCAAAAACTATAATAAAGATAGCCACCCTAGATTATTTGGAAGCTTAACCCCCACTTTACATGGTATTATCTTTACTTAAGGATTAACTAATAATAAAAATCATACTTTTCACTAGCACAATTATGATTCTACGACAAAGAACCACCAATATTAAGACATAAACATAGCATAACATGATAAAGTATATGAAAAACCACTAATTGTATGCTACCTGATCTTTAACTAATTTTAGCCATTCAAACTCTATGCCTGAAGGCCTAGACATAAAATCTCCTATCTATTTATGTTACATCCATGCTCTCTAAATTGAGTCTATGCTACTTAATTAACCTTAGCTTACCTAGATATTAACCATTTGTAGAAAGAACAAATGAATGTAAATTTCAACCTTGCCAAAATCACAGAAGTGTTAATCCTTGAAAATCTATGGGTTTGCACTCATCCACATCCCTTTCTCCTCTTCTCCATAGTTTTAAGATGTGGGAGGCAATCTTAAGGATTTTTGGATTCTCCCACGTAGTTTATTTCATCTCAAGTGGAGAAAAAAAATAAAACTTGCTTAAGTGGGTGTTCTGGTCTATGTCACGTTGCTATAGTGGACTGACATTAGCCTGAGCCAACTTCAAGTTGAGAAATTTTAACTCACGTGGCCCCATATAATTTTACTAATAAAATCTTGATAGTATCTACACTCCATACTAATATCGAGGCATCACTCCTCATTATTATCGAGGTATTTCTTAGTAATGACAAATTATGTCATTAATACAAATATTGCTAATCCCTATGAGTCCTTTTTTACAAGCCACCAATGCTAGACGAGAAGTATATGGTAGCATTGATCATGGAATTCATCACATACTACATTGCATGTTGGTTTTTTACACATTCATTTATATGCTTTGCTTATAGATTCTTTACATATATATTTGCGTATTTATCTAGACTCATCCTATTTGTTCCCTTTCTAGCCTTACCATGCTTAGCGTTATATTGTATTCATATTTTATCTCTTATATATATGTGTGTATATAAATATATATATATATATATATATTTTATGTAGACTCAGTCGGCCTATGATGCCTACTAAATATGTATTTTGGTACTCATCTACACTTCTATATTTATTTTTCTAATACAGATCCTAGTACGATTCATCACTGCCGAAATCATTTTTTTGCAAAGCTATTTTAGTCGTAGACTTGGTGTGAGTTCTTGACATTCAAAGTTGTACTATCTCCCTCTTATTCTTGACATGTCTTTAATTTGTACATTTGGAGATATTTTTATGTATTTATATCTATCTAGTACTCCTTTTGTAGTTAATAGCTCTTGTATGTATATACTGATACTAAGTGTTGGGGTTGGCTTTATATGTTTTGGTTCTTTCACTCCTTATCTATATATGTGTAGGTCTTTTTTACCTGTGTTTTTTTTTTCATATTTAGATTGTATATCTTATGTTGTGTTCTTTTCCTCATTAGGTTGTCACTTGTCATTTCAAGCTATGGAGTTTTAGTTATCTATTGGTGCCATTATGACCAAATTTTAATCTCATGACATAATATCTCTCCAACATTAGGGCTTGACAATCAGGCCTGCATCAGAACTCTATTTGGTTAATTACTAGCATACCAACAAAGATGTAGGCAACTAAAGGAAAGAAAAATCTAATTATATCACTTTAATTTCAGGACATACTTTCATTATGTCAAAATATAATGACGTAAGTTTTTGATAATTTGTATGAAATATTTATTTCTATGTAATTTGACTATTTCACCCTACCCCATGGCTGCATTGTGATATTTCTAGGGTGTGGAGATGATTGGCATGCTTCTCAATACATTTCAATGTAATTTGTATGAGCTTGTGATTTTTGGTGACTTAAAAAGCCTTATGATTGACTTCGGTCAATATTTATTAATCTGTGCACCAAATGGTAAAAAGGACTATGCTAGCAGACCCAAAACGTCGATTTTAGGTTGGTAACATGATTGGAGTGGTTTTTATGGCTTTAATATCTTATTTCGACCCTTAGATCAAAAAATTGTGACATTGGGTTTCGAGGGTCAATTTTGTGAAAATGATATTTTTTTGAAAATCTGATATCGCTATTTAGTCTAGAGCATTGAATTTAGTAAGGTATCATAGTTTGTTTGCATAATCAGGATTTCGAATGAATCTTGAGGGGTCCTTAGGGACTTGGAAGTCTCCAAACTTCCAGCTGGTGCACCACTTAGCTGGTGTACTCGCTTAAGTGATGCTTTGATTGCTTAAGTGACTTAGACTGACAGCCAAAGTGTCTCCTAAGCAACACCAACCTCACTTAAGAGATTGTCTCTTAATCGATGGCCTGGTCTCTTAAGAGACACTGGCATGCCAGACACCTGTTGCTTAAGCAAAAACCTAGTCGCTTATGCAATGAGGCGGGCTTTGCTTATGTGTTGCCTGGTCACTCAAGTGATAACCGCCTAAGTGACCCCATAGTTTCTTAGGCGATGCCTGGGTGGATTATTTTTTCATTTTTGAGATTTTACTTCACTTTCGAGACTTACAGGTTGAGGTTCGAGTTTTTGAGCATTTTATTTCATTTAAAGCCTGGGTATACTCCAAATCCCTATTAAAATTATTTTTCTTTGAGTTTTATCATTTAAATCTTGCTTAAACTTGTATTTAAAAGTGGATTTGGGGATTTTGGCAAGAATGCCCAAATTAGCATTTCTTCGATTCAAACCTCAATTTCAACCCATTTTCACTTGGGTTTTATCCTATGAGTTTTTTTAATCTTGTTAAATATGTTTTGGACTAAAATTCTGGTTTTACCCTTCTTTTTCAAAAACTCATTTGGGTCCGTTTTAACCCCGATTCAAAAGTGGCCAATATAGGTATCATTGTTTTTCTTTTAATGTGTACAATCTATATTTGCATTTTTTAGCTGATTTTGAGTCCATGCATAAGGTGAATGCTCGATTTTAAAATCTTAATTATTTTGATTTTGACATTTCAGGTAGGTTATGACTTAATTTTTTTCAAACTAAGATGAATAGTAAATATTGGTATAAAATCTTGTTATAAGTGTGGGAATCAATCATGAAAATGGCTATTTTATTATGTTGTTCCTTTGCGGGGGCCTATATTATTGTTATTTTATGGTTTTGAGACTTTATTTGCTATGTGTGATCATGTGGGGTCTTATTTGATATCGTTGGTACTGTATATATATATATATATATATATATATATACTATCTTTTCTGATAACCCTAAATTAAAGTTTATGTAGTATCAATGGCATATTACCGTGTAATTTTACTCTATTGGCATATGGATTACATTGGATTCATGGATGTTGGAATATTAAGTTGAATTTGGCTCACATAGTTTGTATATTGGTTGGATTTAGAAATTCTCATTCTGATTGGTTGTGAACATTACATCATCATATCACATTCATTCATGATATATTGGTACCACAGTGAAAATACTAGATACACTGGCACAAAAATGTGATATCTTTAAAAATCCTCTATAGATATTTGAGCCAGAGAAAAGTTATGGATATTGGTATTGGATATATGTTTTATATGGGTTGACAAACCCCTATGGTTCCTACCTCGAAAGCACTACTTGGTAGGTGTATACAGAGGTTGTGCAATGACCTCGTGCATCACATCATCATCATCATCTTCATTAAATTTCATGTATTATGCTTATTGTGTGATTGCATTTCTGTTCTTGACATGATGTCTTTCCATTATTCTATCTTCTTATACTTGTATTTGGTATACATATATATCTATTCTTCTTTCCCTTACCTATATTTGTTATAAGTGTATATTATAGAACTACTAATAGAGATGGTGTGGGCTACCATTTGGGATATTTTCTAATTGCATGTGTCGTGCCCATAGTTTATATTTATATGCTTTACTTTCTACTTTACTTAGTTGGTTAATAATACCTACTGAGTAAAAGTGGACCATATTCACCATATTGCACCCTTTCGGTGTAGATCCAGGTACGAGTGCATCATACGATAATTGTTTTAGGTGATACTTTATATCTATTAGAGGTAGCGGTTGGTCTATGTATCCAGAGTTGACCACTATTTTTTCTTATCTAGACTATGTCCTACTATATTCAGAGATAAAGTTTGTTCCCCTTTGGATGTCCTATGTATATTTTGACTTCGAGTTATATTTAGTTAGTTCTTATACTTAAAACTAGGTTTGGGGATATTGTATGGTATCTTTGGCTGCATATCTCTTATTTTTGCTATAAATTTATGGTTTGACTCTATCCTTAGAGTTTTGCCTTAGGGTTTGGTATTTATCTTTCATTTCATATTAGTTTGGGTGATAGGCTTACTTGGGTTTGCCATGACAAGTGCCATCATGACTCTTGGTTTTTGGGTTATGAAAAATTGTCATCAGAGTAACTAAGTTTCCATTGGCGTCATTAATGTAAGAATAGGATGTCTAGTAGTGCTTTGCATACTGGTACATAGATGTATGTATCTATCCTTACGATTTTGTAAGATATCTTTAGGAAGCTCCCTTATTTTGTACCTTATTGTTCAAATTCTTTCTTACCTTGTTTTCTAAGTCATATTTTGCTCTTTTCTGCACAGATATTGAGGACTAGATCCAATGAGGTTAGAGATATGGATCCATTGCCTAAGGTTAGAGTCTAGTCTAGAAAGCGAGTTGGAAGTTGTGGTCAGGCTTGAGGTGAAAGACGGGCATGAGGATCTACCTTGTTTAAAGATAGCACTAGGGTACTCTCTCCTGAGCCTCAGGTGGAGCATGTTAGAGTCATGAGGCCTACTCTGATCCCACAGAGTTCTTCTATCCTAGTCTTGGAGAGGTTACTGATTCGATTATTGACCTATTTGAAGGGTGCTCCTGTGATTGCACTTGGTGTTTCTCTAGATTTGAGTATGGTTCCTTCGTCTATGATAGAGTCTACTTATGGTGTTTCTCTATTCCTAAGTATGGATACTTCTATGGTACCAATATCTGCTTATGGTACTCTACAGACTTCAAGTATTATTTCTTCTTTAAGGCCTGTATCTGGGTACGGTATTTTGAGATCGGGAGTTCAACCTTCTCCTACATTACCTGCTCAGTGGGTTCTCAGCCATCCAGATTTACTATGTTATTTGTAATTATGAGTATAATTATGTCTTCTGAGGATCAGAAGAGATTTAAGAGATTCACTCATTTAGGTCCTCCTAGGTTCAGTGGTATTATAGGTAAGAATGCCTATAAGTTCTTGATAGATTGTCATAAAAAGTTGCATAATCTTAGTTCTCTTGAGTCACATGGGCTTGCATATACTATTTATTAGTTGAGAGATACAACCAGAGATTGGTGGAGGTTACTTTGTTGGTTGCCGACCTCTTGGTTCACCAGAGATGACTTAAAATTAGTTTGTTGAGGCCTTTTAGACAAGTTTGTGCCTTTTAATTTGAGGGATCAGATGAGAGACAAGTTTGATTGCTTGGAGAAGGGCTTCATTCCTATTGTGGAGTATGAGGCACATTTTTATTCTTTGTTTAGATATTCTTATGCCAGTATTTCCACCGAGTTTGAGAAGATTTAAAAGTTTGTAAAGGGACTGGATGTTTTTTTTCAGCTTGCTATGACTCAGATGGTAGTGTATGGGGAATTATTTAGAGTATTATGGACCATGCTAAGATGATTGAGTCTACTCTTTGAGCGTCTTAGGGAGGCGCCAAGAGGATCACTGTCAGGGCAAGTTCAGAGGTCATGCATCTCAAGGTAAAAATTCTAAAGGCTTTTGTGGGTATTATCATAAACCAACGCAGGCAGTCTTGTAGAGTTTAGGGAATGGGACTTTTATTTCAGCAACTTCGAGTGGTCGTCCTAGTTCAGTCGTACCTCCTTCAATTGAGTCAGGTCATAAGGTTTGCTATATGTGTGATGAGATCAGCTATTTAGCTAAGGACTATTCACATCATGTTTTCATAAGTACTCTTATATCATCTGTGAGAGGTAGTGGTTCTACTAGAGAGGCAAGAGGCAAAAGTGGTGGTACCATGGTGGTGTTTGTGGGGCTACTCAATCAGGTAGTGGACGAGGCCAATGCTATGCTAGGCCTACTAGGCCAAAGGCAGAGGACTCCGATGTTGTTATCACAGGTATCATCCCAATTTTTTTTAGATCTGTATCTGTGTTATTTAATTTGGGATCAACTTTTTCTATATGTCTGTATATTTTGCTTTGGGTTTTGATTCTGCTTATGAGCCTTTTGATGTTCCTCTCTGTATATCTACCCTCGTAGGAGGTTCTTTAGTGGTGGACTAGGTGCACCGATCTTGTGTTATGACTTTTGCTGGGTGTGAGACTTGGGTAGATCTAATTTTCCTTGATACGATTGATTTTGATATAACCTTAGGTATGGATTGGTTATCTCCTCATCATGTTGTCCTAGATTTTTATGCTAAGACTATGACTTTAGCTTCGTCGGGTGTGCCAAGGATAGCTTGGAAGGGTGTGCTTCATTCGAGTCCCTAGTGAGTTATATATTTCCTTCAGGCTCATCATTTGGTACAAAAGGAATGTTTGCCTTGTTTGGCCTATATAGTGATACTAGTGTTGTTTTCCCTTTTTTTTAGATTCTGTTCATATTGTTTGTGAGTTCAGGGATATTTTCCCTATGGATTTGCCCGGTATGCCTCCAAATTATGATATTGACTTTGTTATTGATGTTGTTGAGCCGGGCACCAGACCCATTTCTATTCCTTCATATAGGATAACCCCAATAGAGTTGAAGAAATTGAAAGATTAGTTGCAGGAGTAGTTGGATAAGGGAATTATCCAACCTAGTGTATTACCTTGGGGTGTGCTTGTCTTGTTTGTGAAAAAAAGAATAGGTCTATGTGTATGTGTATTGATTATCGATAGTTGAACAATGTAATAGTTAAGAATAAGTATCCTCTTTCTCATATTGATGATTTATTTGATCAACTTTAGGGTGTGTTGGTTTTTTGAAGATTAATTTGAGGTTCGGGTATCACTAGTTGAGGATTAGAGCTTCGGGTATCCCAAAAATAGTATTTTAGACTCGGTATGGTCATTATGAATTCTTGGTCTTGTCCTTTGGGTTGACCAATGCCCTAATCGAGTTCATGAAGTTGATGAACCAGGTATTTCGATGATATCTGGACTCTTTTGTCATGGTATTTATAGATGATATGTTGGTCCATTCCAATAGTGAGGCCGATCATGATGAGTATTTGTGGATTATGCTTCAGAGATTGAGGGATGAGAAGTTGTATGCTAAGATCTCCAAGTGTGAGTTTTGGCTGGAGTTCATTTTTTTTTTAGTCATATGGTGACCAAAGATGGTATTATGGTCAACTCGGCCAAGATTACAGTGGTTCGTGATTGGGATAGACGTACTTCTCCTGTCGATATTTAAAACTTTATTGGTTTATCGGGCTACTATCGATATTTTGTTAAGGTTTTTTCATCTATTATAACTCCATTGACCAAGTTGACTCAGAAGAAGATTTCCTTTCAGTGGTCTGATGTTTATGAGGCAAGCTTTCAAAAGATCAAGGATTTTTTACTTTAGCTCCTATCTTAACTTTGTTCAAAGAGGGCATGGGTTTTACCGTCTTTTGTAATATTTCTGGTATTGGGTTAGGTATTGTGTTTATGCAGGAGGGTAAGGTGATTGCTTATGCTTCTTGTCAGCTAAAGCCCCATAAGAGGAATTACCACACCCACGATTTGGAGTTGTGCGCAGTTGTTTTTGCTTTGAAGAGCTAGAGGCACTACTTGTATGGAGTCCATTGCGATATTTTCTCGGATCATCATAGCCTTCAGTACTTCTTTAACTAGTGAGATCTTAATATGAGGCAGCGTCATTGGCTTAAGTTGCTTAAGGATTATGACTTGACCATTCTCTATCATCCAGCCAAGGCTAATATGGCTGCTTAGCCAGAAGTTGACTAGCATAGGTAGTTTGGCATATTTTTTGACCTAGGAGAGGCCATTTGGCCTTAGATCTTTAGTCCTTGGCTAACTATGAGTTTATTCTTAATATTTCAACACCTAAGTGTGTTTTTGCATTCATGGAGCAGATTCAGGATCGTTAGTTTTATAATGTGTGTTTAAGAGTGATTTGGGATAAGGTGTTGAATGTGAGACCAAGGAAACCTCACTTGATTCAGATGGTGTATTAAGTATTGATGGTCGACTTTGCGTGCGGAGAGTGGGAGATTAGATTAGGTTGATTTTGAAGGAGGCTCGTTGTTCCAGGTATTCCATCGATTCAATAGTGAGTAAGATGTATCATGATTTGAGGTAACATTACTGATGGGGTGGTATGAGGAAAGATGTAGATTTTTTCGCTTATTTCCTTTATTGCCAGCAGGTAAATATCGAATATTTGATACCTAGTGGTTTTTTCTAGAGGTTACCCATTCCTGAGTGAAAATAGGAACAAATCCCTATGGACTTTGTGACTGGGTTGCCTCATACTTCTCATGGTTCTGATAGTGTTTGGGTCATCATGGATCGGCTAGTCAAATGTTCTCATTTCATTTCGATTCACGTTTTCTTCAGTGATGAGAGGTTGGCCTACATCTACATTCGTAAGATAGTTTATCTTTATGGTGTACTAGTGTCTATCATCTTAGATCGAGGTTCAGTGTTCACTTCTCACTTTTAGAAGACTTTTCAGAAAGAGTTGGGTATTCGAGTTGATCTTAGTATAACTTTTCACCCCTAGACCGACGGTCAGTCGGAACAAACTATTCTGATTTTGAAGGATATGATCCACGCTTGTGTGATAGATTTTAGAGATCAGTGGGAGGAGCATCCAGCTTTGGCAATGTTTTTGTATAATAATAACTTCAATTCCATTATTGAAATAGCTCCTTTTGAGGCCTTGTATGGTAGGCATTATTGCTCACCCAGTGGTTGGTTTGAGATTTTAGATATTAGACTTCGAGGTACAAACTTTCTTCGTGAGTCCTTGAAAAGAGTTCAGATCATTCAGGATAGACTTCGAGCAGCTCAGAGTAAAAAGAAATATTGTGCGGATCGTAGACTTCATACCTTGAGATTTAGTGTTGGTGATCGTGTCTATCTTTATGTTTTGCCTATGAAGGGTGTAATAAGGTTTTGGAAGAGAGACAAGTTTATACCTAGGTATATTGGACCTTTTGAGATCCTTCATACTATTAGAGATGTGGCCTATAAGTTAGCATTACACCTAGATTTATCAGTAGTTCATCCATTTTATCATGTTTCTATACTTTGGTGTTACATTACAGATGATTCCCATGTCATTCGTTGGGATTTGGTTTGGTTAGATGAGCAGTTATCTTTTGTTGATGAACATGTCTCCATTCTAGCCAGGGATGTTAAATGATTGTGTTCTAGAGTTATTCCAGTGATTAAGGTCCAATAGAGGCATCGATCTGTAGATGATTCTACTTGGGAGGTCGAGTCTGATGTAAGTAGTAGTTCTCCCTAGCTTTTTATTGATTCAGGTATTTCTATTGCCCTTAGGTCGTGGATGAACTAGACTCTTAGTGGTGGATGATGTAATGACCTAATTTTCGGTGATATATGTGAAGTATTTATTTTTGTATAATTAGACCATTTTACCCCCTCTCATAGTTGCATTATCATATTTGTGGGGTGTTGAAATAATTGACACGGTTCTCAATGCATTTCAATGTGATTTGTGTGAGTTTGTGATTTTTGATGGCTTGAAAAGCTTATAGTTGACTTCGATCAATATTTTTGATCTGTGCATCGAATGATAAAATAGACTACGCCAGTAGATCTGGAATGTCGTTTTAGGTTGATAACATGGTTGGTATAATTTTATGGCTTTTATATCTCATTTTGACCCTCAATTCAAAAGGTTGCAAAATTGGATCTAAAGAGTCAATTTTATGAAAATAATATTTTTTTTCAAAAAATTTGATATCGCCATTGATTCTGGAGCGTCGAATAGTGGGGTAGCATAGTTTGTTTGCACACTCAAAATTTCAAATAAATTCTAAGGGATTCACGAAGACTCAAAAGTCTCCAAGCCTCCCGTTGGTTCACCTCTCAGTTGGTGCACTCACTTAAGTGATGCTTTGGTCACTTAAGCGACTTGGTCTTACAGCCAAAGTGTCACCTAAGCGACACCAGGATCGCTTAAGCGATATCCTGGTCGCTTAAACGACACTGGCATTCAAGACGTCTATCGCTTAAGCGACAACCAAGTCGCTTAAGCGATGAGGTGGGCTTCGCTTAAGCAATATCCGCCTAAGCGACCCAGTAGTCTCTTAGTGATGCCTGGGTGGATTATTTTCCTATTTTTGAGATTTTTATACCATTTTCAAGACTTGAAGCTTGGGGTTCGAGTTTTTGAGCATTTTCTTCCATTTTAAAGTTAGGGTAAGCTCCAAATTCCTATTACAATTATTTTTCTTTAATTTTCTATTATTTAAATCTTACTACAACTCAGATTTAAAGGTGAAATTTAGGAATTTTGTTCCAAAAGGCCCGAATTAGCATTCTTTGACTCAAACCCCGATTTCAATCTGTTTTCACTTGAGTTTTCTCCTGTGAGTTCCTTTAATCTTGGAAAATATTTTTTTTACTAAAATTTTAGTTTTATCCTTCTTTTTTGAAAATTTATTTCGAAGGTTCGTTTAATCCCGATTTGAAAGTCAGCAATATTGGTATTGTTGACTTTCTTTTGACACGTAGATTCTATATTTGTGTGCTGATTCTAAATTTGAGTGTGGGGCGGAAGTTCGGTGTTAAAAGCTTAGTTATTCCAATTTCGGTATTCGAGGTAGGTTATGTCTTAACTTTCTTCAGACTGGGATGGGTAGTAAATATTGATACCAAATCATGTTATGAGTGTGGGAATCAATCATGAAAATGTATTAATGTGTTATGCCCGTGTGGGGGCCTATATTGTTGTTATTTGGTGGTTTTGAGATATTATTTATTATGTATGACCGTGTGGGGTATTATTTGATGTCGTTGGCCTTGTGTATATGTATTTGGTTGTATCTTTTCTGATGAAAAAGCTTAAATTGGAGTTTATGTGATATCAATGGCATATTATTATGTATTTTACCCAATTGGCATATGGATTGCATTGGATTCATGGAGGTTGGAATATTGAGTGAAATTTGGCTCACCTGATGTGTATATTGGTTGGATTTGAAAATTCTCCTTCTGGTTGGTTGTGAACATTACATCCTCATATCATATTTATTCATGAAACATTAGTACCACCATAAAAATATTAAAAATACTGGATTTTTTTGTACAAAAAATATGATATCTTTAAAAACCCTCTATCGATGAATATGCAAGAGAAGAGTTATGAATATTGATACTAGATGTTGGTTGTATATGGATGCACGAACACCCTATGAGTCCTACTCTGAGAGCACAGCTCGGTAGGTGTATACAGAGGTTGTGCGTCGACCTCGTGCATCACATCATCATCATTATTATCACCATGATCATCATCTTCATCGCATTTCATATATTATGCTTATTGTGTGATTGCATTTCTGTTCTTGACTTGAAGCTGTTAGTGGAGACAGTTTAGGCTACCATTTGGGAAATTTTTTTATTGCATGTGTTGCGTCCATAGTTTGCGTTTATATGCTTTATTTTCTACTTTGCTCGGCCGGCCTATGGTACCTACTAGTACAAGTGGACCGTATTGACCCCTACTACGCCCTTTTGGTGCAGATCCAGGTATTAGTGCAACACACGTTTGTTGATTTCGGCGGTACTTGGTCTCTATTTGAGGTAGCGGTTGGTCTATGCATCCGGAGTTGACCACTACCTTTTCTTATCTAGACTATGCTTTATTGTATTTAGAGATAAAGTTTGTTCCCTTTTGGATATCCTATGTATATTTTGACGTCGAGTTGTATTTAATTGGTTCATACACTGTGACTCCAGATTTTGAAATATTGTATGGTATCTTTGGATGCGTATTTGTCTTTTTTGCCATATATGTGTGGTTCAACTCTTTTCTTAGAATCTTGCCTCTTTGGTATTTATTTTTCATTTCATATCAGTTTGGGTGATAGGCTTACTTGTCAAGACTTGTCGCAACAAGTGTCATCATGACCCCTAATTTTTTGACCGTAACACAAAATTTTAAAGACAAAACTAATATAACAAATTCGTGAAAATATTATTGAATCAACCAAAAATCATTTACATCCGGTGGAATGTCTCCAAATTCAGATTTTCTTTTTGTTTGAAACATCCTCATCTCAACTTCAAAATTTAAACAAGGGAGATCTTGGATAACTTCTTGGATTCATGATTTTCCTTATCTTGATAACCATCCTTCCCAGCTAGAAGTGGCGTACTAGAATCTTTTTCTCTGACCTGAGATGATATAACAAAATCCATATTACCAGGAATAAAATTTACAATCATATTACTAAGAAAAGTACACTATAAATATATTTTGATATGTTTGTAGTGAAAATTTTGTCTTATTTTTTAGATAAATATATTTTAGACCGTTAGGGGTTATTTGGTTACTGATTAGAAAGGAAGTTATCCTTTTATTAAAATTAACATAATTAATATCATGTTTGATAGTTTTTTAGTTGCTTAACTTGTAAAAAATTCAGCACACCAAGTACCGCTTTCGTTATGAGTCAATTTATGTATAACTTATGAGTCAATCTACGTATAATTTTATGTGGGATGAACTATGAAATAACTAACATATAAATAACTCATACACAAACATCTACACCATGCATAACTAATCCTTATATTACCAAAATTGCATAATTTTAACCAGCAACCGAACGACCCCTAATGTATGAAAGTTAAACTCCTAAAACAACAAGGGGAAGAAAGGGAGATATTCTTACCTGAGGAGTGGAAGAATGATCTCCAAGCTGTTTCCTTTTAGTTTCATGTGTGCAAAAAAAAGAATACAATCCCATGCCAACAATGGCAACTAGTATTCCAACAATGTTTCTTGATGTGAAGGGATCATGCAGCAGTGTATAGCCAAATCCAAGAACAAGGCATGTTTTCAAGTGGCCAAGCACTTGATATGTCACGGGTGATGTCTTCCCAATCACCAAAAATGTGCTGAAATTCACTGACACAGCAATCAAGCACGACAACAATATGAATCCCTGCAACATCATTCATTTCAGCGGCGAGTCAGAATTTTTACTAAGAAAATAAAGTAGTAAACATATGAAGAAACCTAGAAGATTGAACATCTACTATATATACATAGAAAAAAATAATTTTCACGATGTATATAGGTGTAAATTTTACATGAATGGGGTTCAAATATCCCTGCAACATCATCCATATCCATTTGCTCATTCTAAATATCTCCATAAAGCGAGCAAGTCTTGGTAAAATTTCTGGAATTTATTTGATATATGCTGATAATATAAATATATTTACGTTATTATAAGTCTACTTTAATCTGTTGCAGTAGCAAATAATTTATAACTAGAACATAGTACACATGCTTAAGTAAAATGGGGATTATGGTTTTGCTTACCAACACAACATTAGAATACTTGTGAGCAAAAACATTCTTTTTAGTAAGGAATTGATCCACCATAGGCCCTGTCACAAATAGAATAGCTGCTTGGAAAGGGGCTGATTGGTACAACAGTTGTGTAGAGGAGATGTTGAGTCTCTTCTGAATCGTATTGGTGAGCTGAAATTCTTGGGTCAAGTCAAAGCATGAAATAATCATTGACAATTGTTTCGAATCAAATAAAATGATATCGCATATATTGAAAAAATAAAATAATAATTAAATAGTTTTCATAATCTTCTTTTCTTGGACGTAATGAGTGGACGACACGTTGAAGTTATCCTACTAAGAGGGTTGAGCTTTCACATTATCAGTGTAATTTCTTGCTATAGCATGTTGTTTATTCTATTTTCAATGTTATGTGAGATCATATTTATTATAAACTAAACTTAACCAAATGAAATAAAAAAATTTGTAACTGTCAGCGCATGTGACATGAACTTTTGGACGAATAAGTTATAAGAGGATACAATTTGTCCAACACAAGTTGTAACAATTGCTAGTAGAGAGAGGATTGTGCCAACAAAATTGAGCTGAAGATCGGTAATGGAGGCGATGCCGACTCCGAGCAGCAGAATCAACAGAGAGAATTTGATATTCCGGCTGCAAGAGAAAATAAAAAATAAAAATAACAAAATAAATGTACTTAGTTAGATTAGCTTATTTTAGTATTAGGAAAACGGAAAAGGCTCAAAAATACACTGACCTATCTGAAATAGCTTAAAAATGCCCTTCGTTAGATTTTTGGCTCAAAAATACCCCTCCATTAAATATTTGGCTCAAAAATACCCCTCCCTCTAACGGAATTCAGAAAAGTATCAAAAATACCCCTGAACTATCTGAAATGGGTCAAAAATACCCCTCTGTTAAATATTTGGCTCAAAAATATCCCTTCCCTTAACGAAAATAAATTATTTCGATTGAATTAAACCCTAACTTTAACCTTTTAATCCTAATACTTTAATTTTTTACATAAAAGTATTTTTTAAATTTTAAAAATAAGATAATGAAAAAAAGTATTTGAATTATAATATAAATTGGTTGAATTTGATTTGAAAATAAACATACATTTATTCTAAAAAGATATTTTCACTTTATATCTTTTTAGTCTTTAAAGAAATTAATGAAATTAATGAAATATAAATTTTCACTTAAAGAAATTAACGAAATAAAAATTAAATGATGAACTTTATATAAATATACGAAATAATCAAAATAATTTAATTTCGTTAAATACCCCTCTGTTAAATATTTGGCTCAAAAATATCCCTCCCCTTAACGAAATTAAATTATTTCGATTGAATTAAACCCTAAATTTAACTTTTTAATCCTACTACTTTAATTTTTTTACATAAAAATATTTTTTTAATTTTAAAATAAGATAATGAAAAAAAGTATTTGAATTATAATATAAATTGGTTGAATTTGATTTAGAAAATAAACATACATTTATTCTAAAAAGTATTTTCACTTTACATCTTTTCAATCTTTAAAGAAATTAAGAAATTAATGAAATATAAATTTTCACTTTAAAAATTATCGAAATATAAATTAAATGATGAACTTTATATAAATTAACG
>NC_061116.1:150848779-150894407 GCF_002878395.1 Capsicum annuum
TCCGTTAAATATTTGGCTCAAAAATACCCCTCCCCTTAACGAAATTAAATTATTTTGATTTAATTAAACCCTAACTTTAAATTTTTAACCCTAATATTTTAATTTTTTTACATAAAGTATTTTTTAAATTTTAAAAATAAGATAATGAAAAAAGTATTTGAATTGTAATATAAATTGGTTGAATTTGATTTGGAAAATAAACAAACATTTATTCTAAAAATGTATTTTCACTTTACATCTTTTTAATCTTTAAAGAAATTAACGAAATTAGCGATATATAAATTTTTACTTAAAGAAATTAAAGAAATATAAATTAAATGATAAACTTTATATAAATTAACGAAATAATCGAAATAATTTAATTTCGTTAAGGGGAGCATTTTTGAGCCAAATATTTAATAGAGAGGTATTTTTGATGCATTTCAGATAGTCCAGGGTTATTTTTGATCCTTTTCCGAATTTCGTTAGAGGGATGGGTATTTTTAAGCCAAATATTTAACGAAAAGGTATTTTTTAGTCAAAAATCAAACGAAAAACATTTTTGAGCTATTTCAAATAGTTTAGAGATATTTTTGGATCTTTTCCATTAGTAAAATATGAAAGTTGGAATTACCTGAATTGTTTTTTCAAGAAAATGGTTTCTAAAAGTACAGTGAAAGGTATAATTGCTAACTTTGTCATCTGCAAAAGCAACACACAAGACAGAGAGTTAGCATTTCACTTTTTACAAAGTCAATTTTCCAGAGACCAGATATCTTTTTGGTCTGTAAGGACGACCAGTGCCCGGATACCAGATCTTTTCGGTTTCTATCGATTTTTCTTTCGTTTTTGATCCGTCTGTCAAACTTTTAAGTACGGGTGCTTGTTTAAATATGCAAAACTTATACATTAATTAAAAGATAAAATGACTTTCTGAATCTCTGTACTATGTCGGTTCTGTAAGTTACACATTTCTACTTATATGTTTGTCATCTGAACCCCTGAACCCACAAAAAAATTATATTTTAAATCCTTTGATCGTTGACTTTGTCTATATGACATTAAAATGCTGACTAGAATAAGGAGAGTGATTGACTTTGTGTATATGACATTAAAATGTTGTCTAGGATACACTCACCTGAAGTGCGAGTGGGGTCAATTTTTGACCAATTTTATATTAAATTAATTAAAAAAAATATTAAAATTGAAAAATAAATAAAGACTCAAACTTACCCTTTGCACAATTTAAATTTCACTTTCATTCTATTCCCCTTTACTCCAAAAATGTCCTTTGCACACTTCACAACAATGGCCGCCAAGAAATTCCCCCGTAATCCTAACCTAATCAACGGAATGGATAAATTCTTCCGTTCCAAAATGTACCACAAAAAGGGTCTTTGGGTTATCAAGAAGAAAAAAGGCGGCAAATTCTCCACCCACCCAAAATCCACGGTCGTCGTTGCTCTGCCCTCAACCACCGCCATCAAACCACCAAAATTCTACCCAGCTGATGATGTGGAAAAATCTCTCATCAACGAACTCAAACTAAAACCCACAAAATTGAGAGTCAGTATTACACTTGGTATTTGATTATTCTAGCTGGAAGATTTAAGGAAAAAAGAGTTGTGTTCTTGAAACAATTTGTATGTTCTAGACTGTTACTTATTAGTGGGTCGTTTAAGGTTAATGGGGCTCCATTAAGGAGAGTTAATCAAGCTTATGTTATTGCTACTTCAATGAAAATGGATGTTAGTGGAGTTAAGATTGACAAGATTTAACGAAAGTTTATGTTATTCCTTGTCTTTGTTGTGGTTGATATTGTCGTTGTTGTTCATTGTCAAAAAAAAAAAATGTTGTTGCTCCTGAAGAGGGTCTTTGCTGGTTGATATTGTTATTGTTGTTCATTGTAAAAAAAAAAAATTATATATCCGTGAAGAGGATCTCTGCTTTGCCGTGGTTGAAATTATTGTTGTTCATTGTAGAAAAGAAAATATTGTTGTTGTTCCCGAAGAGGGTCTTTGCTGATTGATATTATTGTTGTTGTTGTTCATTGAAAAAAAAAAATTATATATCCTTGAAGAGGTCTTTGCTGTGGTTGATATTGTTGTTTGTTGTTCATTATCAAAAAAAAAAAAATTGTTCTTGATTTACTTTTTAAATTTTTTTTATTCATTTTCTCAATTTAAATTGTTCTTGATTTTGTTTAGGATTAATTTTGTAACTTTTACAAATTGTTGAAGATATTTAAATAAAAATTGAAAATTCATTATGTTTGTGTAATGTGAATTTATAGTTAAAACTTTCAATTTATAATTGAAAATTTAATTTAAATTAAAAATTTATTGTATTTGTGTATTGGAATTTCTACAATTTATAAAAAAAAATTATTTAATTAAATTTATTTTAATATATAATTTCTTGTGTAGCATTTTAAAAATAACATAAAATTTAATGTAATACTTAAAAATGACTTGGCGGCTGATGTGGCAGCTGACGTGGCAGACGTATAAGCTGACATGACAACTGATGTGGCGAGAGTGTATTACACTCACCAAAAAAGTGTTTAAAATATTATTTTTTAGTGGGTTCAGGAGTCCAGATGACAAACATGTAAGTAAAAGAGTCCAACTTATAAAATCGACATAGTACAGGGGTTCATCGAACCATTTTACCTAATTATAAATATGTATGTATATTTATACGTATAATATATTTATACTTAATTAGATAAAAACTATACATTTGGAATCTATTTTATAAGTTAGATTGCTAGACATTAGACTGTAATTATCTCTTGATATTTAGGGACGAAGATTTTACTTTCTAAAAGATAGATTTCCTAATAGCTATTTTTCAGTAGCCCGTCAAAAGAGGTGGGAGAAACTATATTATTGTTGTTGATGCTGTTCGAATATTGTGATTTTGTTCTTTCAGTTCTTCCGAAAACATTAAAGTATCCTAATATAAAGTAATTTTAAATACGAGGCATAAAATTTTAAAAAACATGATCAAATCAGAAGTATTTATAAGTAGTTATAAAATCATAAATAATTATGAGTAACAAACTCATCATGTATGACTGATTGAAATTTATAAATAATTTTAATAGCCGTTTGGCCGTGAAAATTATTTATATTTTTTTAAAAAATTATTTCACTTTCGTGAAAAGAGTAAAAATAAGATACGTTTGGTCATAAAAATTTCAACTACAATTTCAGAATTGTATTTGAAACTTTTTTCACTCATACTTCTCTCACAAAATTTCAAAAACAATTTTAATTTATATTCATGACCACACACAACTCCAACTCCAACTTTAATTTCAACTCCAATTTTAACTTCGAAAAATTAAAATTTTTATGGCCTTAATATTTTTCGAACATGTGGATACCTGGTAAAAGCCAATAGAGTTAAAACCGAGGCTGAGATTGAGAAAGCCAATGGAAACGCCATTTAAGATGCCAAACAGAATCACAGTCTTCATGTCAATGGGTTTGTTCTCAAAGAAATTGAATCTTAGTGCCACATGCAGTGCAACAAATGTCACCATCAGATGCCAACTTGTCAATGTTGTTGCTGCAAATAAAATAATTAACAGAAAAAATATGGCATATAATTATTATTAGTTGATCAAATATATCTTCCCTCAAACCACCAACAGAAATTGTAAGACATCCCAGAAAATGTTATGCTTCCGACATTCATTATGTAAAATTAATTATCAGTTTAAGTTTTAGGCAATGACAATGCAAAAATATTGTATATAATCAAGTTACTGTTAAGGACATAACTAGGGGCAGATTTATTTAGGACCAAAATTACAGTATTATGAATTCATGATTTCTCCATCAACTTAGATATTTTATGTAATATTTCACAAAATTAATCTAACATTATTTATTGACACCTATGCTATATAAAACCACAATGATGCACTTGGTTGATGGATGAGGTAAAACCCAAAGGAATTCGGATCATTTCCAACTTAATACTCTTTTTTTCTTCCTTTCTTTAGTACACCAATATTCTAAAAATTTTAGATTTTTCTTTGACCTCACAAAAATGACAGCTGACATATTATAATTGGTTGAATTATACTATTTTTTTCGTTCCATAATAAGTTAATTGTTGAATTTTGACATACATGTTAAGAAAAAAAAGGTAAAAATATAAATTTATTATTTTTTTCATTTTTATCCTTTTCAGATTTCAAAACCTTAATAATGATACATCACCCCCAATGCACATTTAATGAAGGGTAAATTTGAAAAAAAATTTCAATATCTACCTTGAATTGTGAACCATTCACTTATTTTGAATAGTAAAAAATATTCTAACAATTCACTTATTGTGAAACGGAGAGAGTAGTACTGAGCGACAAAACTTTTATAGATCTGTATTTGTGTACATAAATTAATTCTACAGTCAAAATATTGATTTCTATCACTAGATAATTTTAAGTAAATAAACTCTTGACATGATTGATTGTTTAACCTAATGAAACTAAGGGAGTCTATTTTTATTTAATTTTGCATTCCACCACACATATCTGCACACCAAACACATGCATCACTAACATAATTTATTTAAATGTAATCGTAATCAAAAGTTTGGTGGGCAATACAAATATATTACAACAATAAGTCAAGGTGGTGCAAATTAATTTAATTGATACAGGAAGATGAATTACCAAATGGGAAACCAAGATTGCTCATCAAAGCTTTGTTGCAAATAACAATGGATACTGAGGATGCCACTGAGAGAAACAATGCTCCCACCACCCCCAACTGGAAGCTTGTCTTCTCACCCATCTCTATCAACGAAAACACCATTTAAAAAAGAAAAAGAAATGTTAGCTGTTTGATCTCTTTCTATCTTTTATTAAGAATGCCATTACATCCGTCTATCCCCCTGTCGGTATAAGTTTTAGAAGTTTCTAACTTTTTAATCCGCATTCTAAATTCGTACATCAAATCTTTAAAGTTTTTATAACAAGTACAATAAATATTTTATTAAATTGAAATAGTATAAAATTCGAATTAAGTTAAATTCAAAATAAATTAGTGTCAAATAAATATTGCGGATTAATATAATTAGATTAATTATTTAAGTCTAAACACATATGAATTTAATCAACGTCCAATTTTTATTGGGATAGCCCATTGATTTAAGCTACAAATAATGAGCCCACTTTGTTAAGCTCAAGATATTGTCATATTCTAGAGGCCCAAATAAGCGCCACGTGTCAAATGACGTGGCATGCCAAGTTAAGGAAAGGAACCAATAGGACCATGCCACATGTCAAAATGATACAACAGACCCAATGAAATAAAAAACGTGCCACGTCGGTTGAATTTGATTGGGCAAAGGAAGTCCATCTTCATCATTACTCTTCCCTTTTCACAACTATAAATAGGGGTTCATAATTCAGAAAAGGACCAACAACTCTAACAAGAAGAGAAAGCTCGTGTATCAAACGTAGCAATTTCTCTACAATGCTTAAGCATTCAGGTCAAGATCATGACCGCTAAATTCAAGAACAAGTAAAACCCTTGAATTCAAGCACAAGTCAAGATCAAATCCATGGAATCAGCAAATCAATTTCAAATTCAAGATCAAGCTCGAAACCTTTGAATTTATATTTAAAAAAACGAATTGAAAGATTCATAGAGATTGTAACACTTACATTGAAATTAATGAAACAATTGTTACAATATTTTTCTTATCTCGATTATTATTTTTCGATCTCAAGAATTTTATTGTCCAACAACACTATTTGATGATTTAAAATCTTTAGAAGGCATATAAAATATTAGTCAAAGAAAAGCTCACTCAATTAAAAAAAAAAAAAATATGTCCCATAAATTAAAACAAGAAAAAGTTAAAACATTAATTGTGACTCAAATCCAAACAACTGGAAGCTTGTCTTCTCACCCATCTAACGAAAACAGCATTTCAAAAAGAAAAAGAAATGTTAGCTGTTTGATCTCTTTCTATCTTCTATTAATAATACTGCTTCTTCTGTCCTAACATATGTGGTATAGTACAAATTTCAGATGTTAAACATTTTAATTTATACGGTAAATACGGATATGAAATTTTAAATTTTTTTGAAATAAAATTTATATATTTAAAGTTTTTGTAACAAGTATTATTAATCACAATAATTGATAATTCAAAATTTAATAAGGCATATGAAAAACTACAGTCAAAGAAAAGCACACAGAATTAAAAAGTGAAATATGTCACATAAATTACAACAGAGGAACTACCGGATTAATTATAACTCAAACTCCAAACAAGTTGAAGTTTTGTGAATTCTAATCAGGGCCGGCTCAATCGTTTGGGAAAAAAGGCGACCGTCTAAGGCCCCTAAAATTTGAGGGTCTCATTTTTTTTTAGTAATAATAAATTATAAATTTTAAAAAATATATTAAATATCATTTATAGAAAAAATATTTTTTTATATAAAAAAATTTAATTGGAGTTTGATATATTTAGTTCATAATACTATGTGTCAAGAAATTAATGCATTGACTCTATTATTAATTTAAAAAATTATTAGAAGAAATCAATTATATAATTTTAAAAATAGACTTTATAAAAATAATTATTTTTTTTTTAAAACATAAGGCCTCCGTT
Organism: Capsicum annuum; assembly: GCF_002878395.1. Taxonomy (NCBI): domain Eukaryota; kingdom Viridiplantae; phylum Streptophyta; class Magnoliopsida; order Solanales; family Solanaceae; genus Capsicum; species Capsicum annuum. The sequence goes on from NC_061116.1 coordinate 150,855,401, forward strand.
CGATTTTGGCTTTAGGCCACGAATTCGCTTGAGTCGCCCCTGATTCTAATTATCTACATGGTTGCTTTATTTAGCCATCTTCTTTTTGATAAATAAATGAATTTTATTTCACCAAAAAACCAAGATACATATCCAAAATAGAGCTGACCTACTGTTTTCTCTAAATAAAATAGAACAAAAGAAAACTTAGGTAGGATTCAGACTAAAGGAATCACTACCCAGTAAGAAAACATTACATCGATCAAATTACTACAATCTAATAAAGCAAGTAAAGCTTCAGAGATCATTTAGCCATATTCAATGAATTTTATATTCTGAAAATTCATCATAAATTGACTAATTTTACACTGCTTTTAATTTACAGCAACCCTCATCACTTGGACCGCAAGGTGGACAAACTCATACCGCCAGTGTCTTATCTTTGTTTAACAGTTTTTGAAAAATAAATGATCTAGCTTTAACTAAAAATGTCCTCTGATATATTCTGCCTACAAGGTCTAAGGATGTTGTAGTTGTATCCGTAAATGTTCTTCGAGGAATAGTTGGATCTAAAATATCAATTTTGTATGACAGGATAACAAAATTAAGACTAAAATAATTCACGAAACTAGCATGTTATACTAAATCTTGATGACATCTGCAAAAAAGAAAAGAAAAGGGTTTGGTATGTAAAACTGAAATGTATCTTTTCTTGTTTTCATGGTATACTTGAATATCAATAGACAAGAGTATGATCAGAATTTACCTTAATTATGTCTAAGTAACTTGGACTTGAGGAGCCCTAAGCAAATATACAAGTAAAACACCAAAAATATTATCAATATAGCCCACATAAAGGTAGAAAAAAAAAGAAAAAAAAAAGAGAGAAGAATACATGAAGAAACTTGTAAGAAAATGAAACATTTACCTCTTCAAGATGAACTTATTGGCCCCCTACAGCTCCAAGAAACTCAGACAAAATGTCAAGAAAATTTGAAGAGCCTTTCCTTTTGGGGGTTGAGGTGCATAGAGAGGGAAGTTAACAGACTTGTTTGAGAATGAAGAACGAAGAAGCTATCTTTTATTTACACTTTCTGGGGTGGGTGTTTGGGACTAACAACATTAAGAGTAAGGTTTGTGCACTAATAATATAATTTTTTTACATTATTAAATTAGTCTAATGCCAACGATATGCGTCTCTTTATATTTAGATTGATATCTATGGTAATATGAAAATTAAAGTAACAATCTGCGATAATAAGTTAAATTTTGCTGATAGTATAAAAATTATCTGTATTGTCATTAACTCAATATAATGTATAAAACTGAAATCTTAAATATTTTGGGAAAGTTACGGCTGCTCGACAAAAATAATTGCAACCACTAGTCATATATGTAAAATTTAGACACTAGTTATATGTGTAAAATACGTATATAATTATATGTATTTATATTTTCCTATTTTGGTGGGTGACTATAAGTGTAAAAGCCTAATTATTTGTGCCGTAGTTGGTTTCAAGGGATAGCGGTTGATGATCATTTTGGTAGCTAACGGCTAGAATAAGCAAAGCCATTTGACTGACTTTAAATCTAACAAATATTCACTAATGAACTCTAGCAATGAGCAACCATTTCACGACAAAGCAAGAAAGTATTTTTAAATTGAACCTACGTTTTGGTTTTAACCACTTTTGAGCATTAGCTATTCACGCACTTGAGTTTTCAAATCTTGAAATTGGATATCCTAACAAATATATTAGCACATGGCCGGTTTTCATTAAATTTATGTTCATTATAACCTAATGAATCAAATGCTTTTAATTCGTTGAAATTTAAATAAAATGATATAGTTTAGAGCTTTTCTTTTCTAATGAATACTAAAAAGAGCAGTGAGATATTGATGAAATATTACTGGTTCACCTAATGAGGAAATTAAAAAAAATGGTCATCTTGATATTGAAGTCAGTAAGGTGAAGTGAACATTTCTTATGTGACGACGCACCTACCAGAACTAACAAACCGTTGCCATCCCCACAAGACCAATGTGTTTGGTGGTAAAATAGAACTTTAATTTTACTCCAAATATGCGTCTTATATAAAAATGGAAAATGGTGTCTGAAAAGCTTATACCAAGAATTCCTGATCTATATATGCACGCATTTTCTCTAGTACCTTTTTGATCTTTCATTTAAGCACAAGTATAGTGATTTCTAAGTACATTTTCAAAGTACACGAACTTAGTGATTTCCTTCTTATTTTTCAACAAAATACAATTTTTTTATTTTTATATTTGATATATAGAGGCACTAAGGCCTCATACTTACAGTAACTGAAGGCTTGAATCTGAATGATTCAAACCGTAGGTTCTTAAATTCATTTATTTACATTAAAATTTAGACACTTATTTGATCTAAATATCTAGGTTTTAACAACTGTAGGCTTGAACAAAGTATACTAATATCATTAAGAGGTAATTTTGTCTAAGTAAATTTCACCACGACTCTATGCACAATCATTAACCATCACCACTAATCATCTCTGCCATCACAATTACCATCACCATTGTCAACCCACCACCATCACCACCAACCACCTCCGGCAACCACCGCCGATGTCAACCACTACAGTCAATCATTATCACATTACCACTTTCATCATTATAATTATGATCACTGCTACCACCACCGTTATCACCGCCACCTCCACCTTCACCACCACTATCAACCATTATCACTATTACAATCAATTCCTTCACCATCATAATTAGCATTACCACCAACTATAATAACATCTCATCAACCACCACACACTACCATATTTAATATTGCCGCTACTAACATCAATAAGCTTCACCATCACAATCACCACTATCAATTGTCACCATCGCACCAGTCACTACAATACCAATGCCACAATTCAAAAACCCATGGAATGCGATGGCACCTACCCCACCTATCAGTGGTAGGTCAACCTGAATTAACATATCAAAGAAGATACAAAATATAGAAATAACAAATATCAAATACAAATAAATAGCTAAAAACATGATTTATAACATCTCTAAAATCACTGAACAAGACTAATTCAAACTACAACACAAGATTTAGTAGTCATAAGAACAAGCACAACTCTAAGTACAAAAAGTCACAATCAGTAAATATCTAGCTGTCTGTGATAAGTCAAATAAAGACAAAAAATAAATATATACGAAAGTCACTGTTGAAGGGAGGAGCTCACTACAACTTTGAAACTTTAACCAACCAGCATAATTACACACCATTGGAAGCCTTGAATGGAGATTTGTATGAAAAAATACAGCAAGTAGGAGTGAATGCGATCCATTTGTACTCAGTAGCCATTATAGGCTGATCAAGCTTAAGCAGAAAACTCTAATGGGTAAAATATACATAAAATAATCTACAAACAGAAAATGTCTAGCTGTTCAATATCAAGTTATATCACAATATATTTCAATCACAACAACAATTCATAATACCACAATGCAGTGCAATGATATGGATGATATTGTAACGCTCTAGATTTTTGGCCTCTAAAAATTTCTTGACTTTTGTGCTCACTGTCCAGGCTATGACTCACCTCACAATTCATAAAGACTCTTTATGAGTCGTAGGACCCCAATCGTAGCCTGACCAGTATAGGTGACCAAGTGACTGATCTGATTACGACCTCTACCTTATGAGTCATAAGGTGAGTTCATGAGTCGTATGGAGGAACTCACGTGGATTGGCCAATATTTTTATCTTGAGTATGACTAGGACCATATGAGTCGTAATGTCATATTACAAGTTGTATGGTACGACTCATAAGGTCAACAATGTGTATGCCCATTGTCTCTACCTAGACTACGAGTCGTTGTGAAGACTCGTAACCAAAAGTCATGAACTATCACATGACCCTAATAATTGATCGTCTTTTTCTACACTTTTAAGTAAGGGCATTCTTGGCATTTTTCTCTTTCCCCAATCATAAACCACGACCTAAAATACTCTAAGGGACACAATAACACTTCATTAATCCATCATAAACTACTCTTTACTCTCTCAAATACCCAAGCAAGAACAATTAAGGTTTTTAAGAATTTGGATTCTAGAGCTCTAATTGGTGATTTTCCTTTATAATTTTTAATACTTTCAGGCATGTATCTCTTTCCCTAAACTTGTTTCACTAAAAGCATGTGTTTAGAATTGTTATTCATGTGATTAATTGATGATTCTGGAAATTAGGTTGAGGGTCTTTGAATGTTATTGATAAAATTGTTTTTTCTATGACTTCTGTGAATTATTCATACTTTGAATTGATAGTTTTTGAACTCATTGGGTGCATGGGAATGGTAAATGGGAATAAGGGTCATGGATTCTCCCAAATAAATATATTTGGAATTGAAATTGGTAATAACCTTAACCCACCTTATGAAATTGGCTTTGAAACATGAGTATATGCATATTGTAATCACTTTTGGAACTATCACACTGCATAAAAGGCTAATGGAACATAAATATTTTTAAATAAAGCCTTGGGGGTCGTGGATTCCCCAAAGTTAATGGATAATTAACTTGAGCTTCAAGGGTCGTAGATTCCTCCATATGAATGAATGATTAGAGCTTATGGGATCGTGGATTCCCCCAAGTGATGATGATTAGATGACATATTAATAATAGATTGAAAGCATAGTTGGTATGACAACACCAACAGTTTATGCCCGAATGGATAATTATTGGTTTAATGAATGAGAATGTGTAAATATTTTAATTAGTCTTAAAAAGGGTTGTATAATTGAGCCGTAAAAGTGGAGCTCCCAAGGGACTGATACCGAAAATATATATTTGCCTCTGTGAGGGTTAGTCTTAATGACTGTGCATTTGTGTCACACTTTATGTATTTGTATCTTGGATTAGCGAAGAGTCGTGGATTCCCTATGTTTTCTTGATACCTAATTCATGTGGCTAACACGCACAGAGACCTTTTTTGCAGGGTGAGAGATGGACCCATATTGCTCGTGGGTAAAGATGGCAGTTTGAGCTTCACAGTCTAGGTTAATATTTAACTCTCATACTAAACCTTGTTCCCTATCCTGACATATATATATGTGTGTGTGTATGTGTATGTGTGTGATTGTTTGCCTATGGTTTTCAAATGATTTTGTACTGACTTATCATGATATTATTTATCCCCTTCTTGAGTTACATGCTAGCGCTCACCCTACTAACTGTTCCCGAACGTTGTATCCCCATGCGATGCAGGGTTCGAAGATACTTCTTCTTTCTTGCATAATGATAGGTGATTTCTGGGCTGGTCGTGAGTCAACTTAAAGTGGTGAGCTTTCATTATCTAAAATGCCCTTATTTCATGGTCTTGTCTTTACTTGTGTCTTAGACTATTTTGGTAGGTTGTTGGCTATGCTCAGGGGCATGTTCCGACTTTGGTTGATGTTTGTTCCTTCGAGGCTTTTGTAGACAACAAAGTGTGGGTGGACTGTGTTATGCATTTATTAGATCCCTATCTTGTTATATGTTTGGAACTCAGTTCTATCTTGTTATATATTCAGAATTCAGCTCTATCTTATTATAGGTTTGGAACTCAGTTCTATCTTGCTATATGTTTGGAATTTATCTGCTGCTAGTTATATTATGTTCTGGTTGGTGTAATGACCCTTCAGGTCATTGTCCATATTCTTGCTTATTTCGCTGATAGAGCTTATCCATAGCCGCCCCAAGTCATTAGTGACTTGTCAAAACTGATAGATTGGTTAGCTGATGGTTCATTTGGTGTTTAGAGCCACTTTCTCAATTCAAAGTCTTCATAGGTCCTAATTGACCACCAAGCAAAAATTCTAGTAAACCGACCTTAAATTTGAAATCAAACTTTGCCAATACATTCAAAACATCAAAATCTATGTGGTTATATATTTTATTTTCTCAAAATGAACTTTAGATGCATCTCGAGGCATTGGCCGAAGTCCGAAACCAAGTTCCAGCTTAAGCCATCCTGGCATAGAAAGAGATGCCGTGACCACGGAGGTCTAGGCGTGAACGCGGTGCCGTGACTGCAGCTAGGCGGAGGGTACGATTGCGCTACCCAAGACCTAGATAGAACCTATTTAATAGATATTTTGCCCAAAATTTTGGCCATTTTATGCCTCCACCTAAAGATATAAACCCTAATAGAGTGTAAAATCTTCCAAGTGAGTAATGTGGGTTGATTAGGAGCTTAAACAACTTGTGAAATCAAATTTTGCTATAAATCTAAGGTAAGATTGCTTCTAGTTGGTGTTAAATTCGTGATTTCTAGACCGCAAAACCCCCAAGTCTTTGAGGCTCAATTGTAGCCATAAATGTCATTGATTTACTCAAATTTCTTGAGGGTTATAAATCCCTGATAATAGTTGAACAATGGTTGTTCTCGAAAACTCATTTTCTAAATGTGGAACCCATTGGGGGTTTGTTGTCATTTTTGAACCCATGGCACAATGGTGCCATAATGTGTATTGTTATTCTTGTTATAATGCATAGATTTTATTATTAATAGCTTGGATCGTGGAATAAGAAGCTTTAAGAAAAGGAAAGGCAAAGTTTGTTGGTTTATGAGTTTCTTGGACTCGAGGAAGGTTAGGCTTCCTTATAGTTGGATTGAGCTTGATTGTAGTATAATTATTGATATCTTGTGATATTGGGCGAGGTTTAGATGATAAATGGTTGAATGGTGGTATCTGGGATTAGTTGACTCTTATAGGTTATTGAACTTACAAATGGTAATGCTTGACCCTTAGCCTAGAACCTTGGATAGTTCTACTAGTAGTTTCATGGATAGTGGGAGAAAACTTTAGTTGCTCTAATAGATGAGAATGATACTGCTCCTTAACCTTAAGGGTATGTTGATCTAGGTACTTCTTAGTTAGGAAATAACCTTGGTGTTGGGTTGACTTAGAAAGAATGCTTAAAGAAAATGTTATTGTTTATACTGTGTTCTTAGATAGGGTCCATGTTGGACATTTCTACCAAGGTAACCCATTGCATTATCTCCGGGTTACGGTATTGGCTTACCTACTGGTGAGATGTGGTAGGTACCATCATGACTCGAAAATCGAGTTGTGAAAGTTGGCTAGGCTAATAGGGGTGGTCTCCATTTTTTGGAGGACTTGAGATACCCATAACGATTAGGCCATGGTTTGGGTCATGACAGATATGCAATGGCTAATGTCAATCGATATACACCCTCCGGACATATATCGCTTCAAGATGGGACCCGTGGAGAATTCACACTGTATATATACAATTACTCAAATATCACTTAATAGTATTACACCTCACCGTCTAACAAACGTAATGGACCACTCAAAATATCAAATCTCACTATCTGGCGCATGCAACAAATTGCTCCATTCAAAATTTAGTTTCCTCACCGTATCACTCTCCAAAGATCCATAAGATGAATAGTTATCAATGAGCACACAAGTGAGAAATAAACCAAAATATAATAAAAATATCTATCATCTCTAATTCATAATCGATCAATAAATACATACTACAAGCCTCAACATCATATCGGGGATCCAAATCCTATACCACAAAGACAACATAACCCTCTAACTGGGCATCAAAATAATAATCCATGTCATGCAGTATTTAAATCAATAGTTTTTTCCTATCAATAGGAAGAGGATACTTGTTCTTAACCGTCACCTTATTCAACTGCCACAGTCAATACACATCCAAAGGGAACCATCTTTTTTACACACGAATAACACCAGTGCAACCCACGGGGACATACTAGGATAGATAAAACTCTTATCCAAAAGATTTTTAAATTACTCCTTGAGTTCTCTTAACTCAGCCAGAGCTATTCTATTAAGAGGACTAGATATTAGACGAGTGTCCGAGACCAAATTAATCCCAAAATCAATCTCCCTATCTAGAGGAACACAAATCATCCAAAAAGATCTTAAGAAACTCATTCATCACTGGAATTGAATGCAAAGAAGAACCTTTCGAGTTAGAGTCTTTAACCCAAACCAAATAATAGAGACACCCTTTAGAGATTAACCTCTGAGCTCTAATATATGAGATCAAATTCCCCTTAGAAGCTAGGGAACCACCCTTCGATTCAATAACCAGTTTACCATGGAACTTAAAGACAACCTTATGAGTCTGACAATCTAAGAACGCATAGAATGAGTGTAACCAAACCATCCTCAAAATGACATCAAAATCCACCATATCAAATTCGAACAAATCCACCAAAGTCTTCTTACACCAACAAACACCACACCCCCTCTATAGACTCTTTTAGCAACCACAGAGTCACCTACTGGGGTAGAAACAGAAACAAAATCTGGAATAACCTCAGGATCAAAACCAAAATACACAGCCACAAATAAGGCCACATAAGAGAGAGCGGACCTTGGATTAAGTAAAAAATACATGTGATGAGAAAAGAGTTGTAACATACCAGTCACGACATCAAGAAATGCCTCAAACTCCTACCGGGACTCAAGAACATATAATCTATTTTGACTGGTGACGGTACCAGAAGAAAAAAAAGATGCAAAAGTAGCACCCTTGGGTGTATGAGCAAACGAAGAGGCAATTGGAACCTTGTTCGCTCTCAAAGCAACCTTACCAATCGGATAATTCCTAAGCATATGGCTTGGCTGACCATATTTGAAGCACCTGTCCCTCTCCTCATCACAGAAGCCCCGATACAACCAACCATAAATTCTACAAGGAGGACATAATGAAGTCAACTGAGCCCCACTAGCCTAATATTGGGCACCCTATGCCCTAAAGTTATCGCTACCCTGCTAATGCTTGTATCCCAAGGCTTCGAATAAGGAGCACTAGTTGTGGAGAAAGAACCAAAACTTCCCCACTTTTTTGGGCCACTTACTACCATCTCGACCACCTTGATGTTGACCACTACCTTGCTCAGAGAATCTAAACTTCTTACCCTGCCTTTCTCTTATCTCAATCTTTTTTTTCCCCCTTCACCTGTTGCGTATGAATAACCATCCTAGAAATATCCACGTCCTTAATCAGCAATACAGTCTTGATTTCAAGGATCAACTCACGAGACAGTCCTAAAGCAAACTTTCTCAGCCTAGCCCTCATATTTGACACTATTTTTAGGGTATACCTAGATAGTTGGTGAAATTTCAAGGAGTACTCCTTGACTGACGTCCTTTCCTATTTCAGATTAATAAATTTCTCCTCTTTTTCTTTCCTTAACTCTTGAGGAAACAAGCAATCTAAAAAAACATTAGAGAAAGATCCCATAAAGATGACTCATCAACCTCACCCCTTGCCTGATCCCATTCCTCATACCATTGGTATGCCATATCCTTTAGCTGTTGGATAGCAAAATTCACCCCTTCCATATTTGTGACTTACATCACCATGAAGATATTTTCCATATCATCCAAAAAACCTTAAGGATCCTCTTCTATCTTAACACCAATAAAAGTTGGAGGACTTAACCTTATAAATTGGCTAACCCTTGTGGCTTTAGAAAATGCAATACCAGGTGCACCACACTCAACCTAAGAAGCTACTAGATGAGCAATCACATGGATCGATTGATGAAACTCTGTATTCATGACATCTGCCTGAGGAGGACTAGAAGGAACCTGTGGAACTCTAGAGAAATCAAGGACTGGACCCTTAGACCGAGTATGGATTCCATGGGTAGAGCGTGCCCCTTCAACAATGTCCTCAGTTAGGACAGAGAATTTTTCATGCATATCAAATCATCGTGGCTTGATTTAAATTGCAAATAAATAGGAATTAGTGAAGATTCCAAGACTTAAGACTCCAAATTTAAAAATAGAATACAAATAAAGAGAAATATTTTCTAAATGTCTTGTAGCCTCTCCCTTATGAGTGTGGCGCGATACATACCCTTAAAAGAGATTATAATCGACATAGCTTTGTGGACTCCCAATTAACGACTAACCTAAAGCTCTAACACCAACATAACACCACCCAAATCAGGGCCTTATTGTAATGGGCATACCAAATCCAAGCAGGACTGGGGAGCACCCCCATTACTAAACCTAACCTCCAAACATGTACCCTGAGTTAGATGAATTTTTAACATATAACAGGATAATATTTTGTACAATTCCAGATCTGGGATAGGTTAATAACCATGACCAACCCAAGAACATCTAACAATCTTATACCCAACCAATAATCATGCTAAAACCAAAAGAACAACCAAGTACGAGTTCATAACATAACAAAATAGAACAATCATAAATGTAATCAGACGATATCAGCGATAATACCAATACCAATGCCAATGCTAACACCACTATTGAAACCATCCATACCAAACTATAGTAGTCCTATAAAGCCTCTAATTGAAAGTAAAATAATATTCGGTTAGGACATGCCTCCGACCATAGCCAAAACATAGTCTATATAATGACCAAAGTATGAAAAAAATCCATAACATGAAATAGAGCCTTCTAGAGTATGGAATCTTACCACTTTAATCCAATCGAGATGATCTTAAATTTTATCACTACGCAGGAGCAGTAGAACAATTAATTCTTACATCACGTAGGGATACAATTGCTCGAAGATGGGTTAACATGTGAATGTTAGCATGTGCTCAGGATAAGGATAACATAATGCCAATCTTTAAAACCAAGTAAACCAACTATATGCATTCACAACCATACATACATATATATATATATATATATATATATATATATATATATATAACCATGCTGGGAAAATAAATCATGTTTAGCATGCCTTTAAGACCTTTAACCTGGGTATGTGTAGCATAACTGTCCTAGAACTATCTACAGGCTATATGGGTCCAGTATAACCTCCTAAATGGGCCTTGATGAATGTAGACACATAAATCATAGATACCATAGGAGTAGGGTATTCCTAAGAACCCTTCGCTCTCCATGATACATATGTACAAGTGTACTAAGGGGATTCCTGTGTACCCCATAAGTATCATATTTGGTCTCCATGATCAATCCTTATGTTGGCAAATAAGAGTTTCCAGTGTCCATCCATTTGACTCATACCTTCATAGTTATATATCACACGCTACCATTATTTCTCAATTAAAATCATTACCACACAACCAAACCACCATTCCATTTACTATTAACATAGGCTATAAGTAATGGTATTATCATACCAACTATATCTTGCAAGCAATGTCCTTAACTATCATTTTAAGAAGAGATTCTCATGTACCCATAGATTACATTATTAAGTTGACTTGGGGAATCCCATGTACCCCGCAAGTGATCATTATTATGTTTGCTTGGGGGATCCCCTTGTACCCCATAAGGCTTTTTATTAGAACAACCATAACCATCAAAACCTTACATTTTAACCATTCCAAACCATTTAAACCATTTAGAGTTCCATTACTAAGTTATACCATGCATAGTTCAATGAAAGTCCAACAATTTAACCAAAAAACTTTCTCATAGGCATTTTATCAAACAGGTTGGGGGCATAGTATTTCTAAAGCCAAAACTAAGTTATAATTAACCTTTACCATGCACCCAAATGCTCAAATGTAATACCCCAAAGTTTCCTAACTAATTTCATCCAAAGAATGTCAAGTATTAACTTTTAAATTGGATGATGTTTATTATATGGGGAATTTTCATGATTTTCACTTTTTGTTGTATATAAAATTCAATAAACTTTCCATTGATACCAGACAACCGGATTAGAAGTTACGGCGATTTAAAGTTTCAGTCATAAAACACTGTCATCTCAGTCAGTGGGACGTCGCGCCATAAGTAAAAATGACATTTGTCAATTTCTAGTAAGACTCTGTGATTTCACTGCATCATGGAGGGACCAAAATCCCAATTTTCAAAATCCAGTGAAGCTCCGAGATGACCCCGCGTCGCGCCGTCGTCCAATTTCCCAGTTGTCAAATTCTAGTGACACGACGCGATAGCACCGCATTGCGCCAGGGTCTAGGTTGGGAAATTTTTCATAAAATTTAAAAGACGCATCCAGGGTTAAATAGGTCTTTTCCAATGATTTTAGTTTAGCGTTAAATACGAAATTTAACCCTACATAACCTAAGGATATCATTATTCACTCTATTTTCCCCCAATTAATTCATACACTCTCAAATCCAAGAAACCCTAATCTTAAAAATTCAAGGGAAAGGATCAAGAATGTCTTCAAGGTTCTTTACGGAGTTACTTTTTATGGTATGTTATGTGTTGATTCATAGGTCTCTTTCACCCATGAAGCTGAAGAATCTCTTTTTAAAATCCAAGATTTGTATATTTATGAATGTTCATGATTTGATTGAATTGAAAATTGATGTTCATATTGTTGGTTGGTTTTGTTCCATGTTATAGACTATTTATTTACAAGAATTGATACTAATATGTGATGATTTATGTGATATTCATGATAAACCCTTCAATTTACAAGTTGGTTTATGTATCCATGATTATTAGATGTATTGATAATTGTATAACTAAAGCATGCTCCCCATATGTTTAGTTAAATACCTATGTGAAGGGAAAGTGCCATACTAGTATGATAATATGAAATCCCCATTCATATACAAGTTATGTATGTCAAGTGTTTGATGAAATGCCTTAGCCAATGGATTATGTATTGCTGATATTGGTCCTGTATTCAAGAACGTCATGCTTTGTCAATTTCCTTCTATCGAGTCTTGGGGATACTTATACCCAAAAAATATAGCTGTGTGCCTAGAGTTAGTGACATATTTCACGATATCCTCAGTCAAGCCATGATCCATAGAATTCAGTCAGTCATGTGACCCAGGAAATTTTAGTAATTCAGTAATTTCAATAGTATTTCATCAGTTAATGGAACTCCATGAATTCAGTGTAGTCCAATTCAGTTAATCATGTTCAGTGTCTATTCAGATGGGAGTAGAATTAGCACCGAGTGAACCCAAGGATGGGAACACACACTGTCAAATAAAGGTGTGATTCTTAGAAGTTATCCTTGCATTCCAGAACTATATAGCTAGCATAGGTTGAGACATAAACACTGTCAGATAAGGTTTGATGAAGTGGATAAACACTGTCAGATGAGGGTCCCGCCGTTCTTTTTTGGGGACACTTTCAGATGAGGGCCACTCATAGTTTGTCTTTATCGGTGGTGCAGTTTGACACCCTTCCAATTAGGGTTGTAGATTGGACTCCAATTCAGCTATAATACAGTATTTGGGGCATATTAGTTAGATGACTACTTCCCACAGTCTTAGTCTCTGTTTTAGTAATAGAACTCAGATAGTTCTACAACATTCAGGACTTTCAGATATAGTCAAGTCAGAACAGTACGAAACTCAGCTAGTTCCATCAGAACCTAGACTGTTAGATACAGTCACTCAGTATCAGTTATAATAGTCATTAGTATCTCATGCTATCAGTTCTCAGGTTCAGCAATTATGCTATCACAAACTCTGTTACAGTTATTATGTATTCATACATGCATTCTCACGTTCATGTTATATAGTCAGTTAGCTCAGTTCATGCATATGTACCCTTTGTATTCAACCTACCTTATATGCATACCAATACATTCAAATATACTGACGTATTTGTGCTATGATGTTTTATACCATAAGTTTAGAAGCACGAGCTCCAGAGAATCAGTTGCTGCTAGATTTATTAGTGAGTCCTCATTATTTGCCGATGATATTATTAGTTATTGCATTATCTCAGTTAGCTTTTAGTAGATGGAGTTAGTTGGGGAAATGTCCCATCAACTTCTTATTCAGACAGTTAGAGGCTTTTCAGACTACCATTTTCAGATAGTTTATTGCAGTTATTTTGGGTATTTCATACCCCATCCAGATGTTATATTTTATCAGTCATGTTACATTTTTGAACCTTATGAGCTTTTAGCCTTTATTTCTGCATTATATAGTATATTTTGCAGTGTTCAGGTACAGATAATAGTCATGGGTTAGCTTGTGATCCTTCGAGGTCATGAGTACTGTGTAGCATTTTGGGTACTAGATTCAGGACGTTACAAACTTGGTATCAAAGCCTAAGGTTCAATAAAGTCCTAGGAAGTTTGAAAGCCACATCTAGTAGGGTCTTGTTCCTAGGTGTGTTGCGCACCACATTTATGTGCAGAAGGCTATAAGATGTTTTAGGAATAATTTCCCCTCTTTCAGTATTCATGTCGTGCCAGTGAGCATGAGCTCAATTTTAACCCTCGGTCTAATCTGTTTCTCCTTTTTCATTTATAGAACATGCCTCCTAAAAGAGAAACGAAAATCAATCAGCCCCTCAGTCCATCCAAAAAGACCCCTTGGATGAGCCTGTTTTGTATGCAGAGTTCAGAGCTGTATTCACCACTCTTGATAACTCAGTTGCTGCTCAGAATGAATGACCAATGTTTATTCCATCCAACCTAGTGGCTAATTCAGCTAGTGCTCCAGCTCCTAAGTTCAGGGATGGTAATAGAGATAGGGCACCAGGCCCTAAGTCTCAGGGTAGTGTCAGCAATGCCTGAACTAATCCCCTTTATCAGACTTATGGTAAGAACCACAAGGGTACTTGCAGAGCTGGCAGTGATGTCTATTTTGGATGTGGCAAGCCAGGCCACAGAGTCAGAGATTATCCCCAGTCAGGTTATCAGGGTCAGCATAACCGTTCCTCAGCCTAGTCCAGTCACCCAAATCAGCAGGGTGCCACTTTCAGTGCTACTAGTGGGCAATGCCTAAATCGAATTTATGCTCTCCAGTCCCGGGAAGATTAGGAAAATTCTCCTGATGTGGTTACTGGTACGTTACAGATCTTTCATGTACATGTTTATACTTTGCTAGATCCAGGAGTTTTCTTTTTTTTTGTTACTCCTTATATAGCAGTTGATTTCAGAGTCAGTCCCAAAATTCTAGCAGAGCCCTTTTCCATCTCTACCCCAGTACGTAAAATTATCATAGCCCGATGGATATACAGGAACCGTTTGGTTATGGTAGCTCAGAAAGTCACCTCAGCAGACTTAATCAAATTAGAGATGACTGATTTTGATGTCATTCTCGACATGGATTGGCTTCATTCCTGCTATGGCATAGTCTATGCAGAAACAGGATAGTCCAGTTCTAATTTCTAAATGAACCTGTCCTAGAGTGGAGGGGTAGTACTTTAACCTTCTGAGGTCAGCTTGTTTCCTACCTTCGGGCATAGAAAATAATATCTAAGGGATATGTCTATCATCTTGTTCATGTTAAGGACTCTAGCTCTGAAACTCCCAGTCTTGAATCAGTCTCAGTCGTGAGTGAATATTCAGATATATTTCCCGAAGATCTTCGAATAATTTCTCCCAAAGGGAAATAGACTTCGGCATTGATCTTCTTCCAGGTAATCAGCCTGTTTCTATTCTGCCATACAGAATGGCACCAGTAGAACTCAAAGAACTAAAAGAACAGTTGAAGGATCTCTTAGATAAGAGATTCATTAGACCCAGTGTGTCCTCATGGGGCACATCAGTCTTATTCATGCACAAGAAAGAAAGTTATCTTAAAATATGCATTGATTACCATCAAGGCCGTTCAAGGTGTGTAACATAATGCTTAAGGGGTCCTATTTATAGTAGGACCCAAGCTACCGATTTTGACACATCAACGTGCCATGGACCTTATCGTAGTGCCTAGGATCCATGACATGCCAATATAGTGGTGAAACACTGGAATTGGTCTTTTAGGATTCCCCCAATGGATTGGTATAGACCCTAACTTGGTGGATAAGGTTCATGGTACCTAATGACTCCCAAACATCCATTTTTGGTCAAGTCTTGTCCCATGCTTTTTTCCATCCCTTCCAAGACTTGTGGTGATGTTTTCAATTGATTGAAAGCTTATTTATCATCCATATATAATAATGATAAACTCAAAAAGCATCCTATTGAATTGAACACCACGAATTAGAGCTCAAAACCAAATACAATCTAAGATGATGAACTAGAAACTTAAGCTAAAAATACTAGTTTTGTCCTTTAGATCTTTAACTAATTGTTTTGTCTCTTGGCTTATTTCAATTGAACCTTAAATAATATAAACAAGTCATTACACATAATTACATAATCACACACTAAGTAACTCATTACACACACTAGAATCCATCGAGATCAACTAGAATAACACATACCTCAAGCTAGTAACGCTAGTTTTCTCGTCTAAACTCTAAGTTACCAAATTAATTCCAAACTTGTTTGAAACACACCTTAAACATTATAGTCAAGTAGTTTAAGACTTGTACACTCAATTTTACAAATACTTTTTCATTATGCATAAGAGAAGTCCTCAAACCAAAGCTAAATAAGCCCGGATAGCAACACTAAGGTACATAAATCCACCTCAGATCATCATCCCACACTTATAGCCTTGTTCATCCTCGAACAACTCTTTACTCTAGGCATCATAATTAGAGGATAATCCACACTTATACTACAAACAATACATTCAAGCTAGCACTACAATGATAACATAGAATGCAAGTTCTTACGCTAAGCATGTTATACACAATTGAAAGCTAAAGAACACTACTACAAAATATCCTAGCCTCAAGAATTGACTCACCAAGTTGTTAAACTCATTCATATTGCTCAATCAAAGAGATCATACTAATTATACAACTATCATCAAACATGTTCCCTCACAACAAGAGAGTTACACACAATCACATATATAAATGCAATTTATTACAATTGGATACAGGAAATAAATTACATTCACTCTCATAAAGAATTCACAAGTTACACAAGATGAACCATAGGCTTGCCTTTAGTTTAATACTCTACTAATATCAGAATGATAAAGCTTAGGATCAAATAGTTTTTTAAGGGTTCTTATGTAGGGTAAAGGATAGGTAGAAACTATTTTGGCCAAGAATAGGTACTATCTTCCCTAAGAACTTTAATACATCACACTTTTCATTCAATTCACCTCTAACAACCCATTTCCACCACTTTTATGTACCCATATATTTTGTTTTGCCCCATCTCATTAAGCTCACTGACATACAAAATAGAAGGGAGTATTTTCTATTAATTCATGATTTATTTTTAGCTCAAATTTCTTTCACTCACAACCAAAACACATCAATTGTATACACCAATAACTATTAATTTAGGGCT
This sequence comes from Capsicum annuum, assembly GCF_002878395.1. Classification (NCBI taxonomy): domain Eukaryota; kingdom Viridiplantae; phylum Streptophyta; class Magnoliopsida; order Solanales; family Solanaceae; genus Capsicum; species Capsicum annuum. Next base: position 150,872,527 of record NC_061116.1, read on the forward strand.
TTAATTTTATATTTCTCCTTCCTACTTTTTTCACACTCCTTAACTCATTAAATTTTCACTAAAGCGCTCAGGAGCTCTGGATCAAATTAAGGGCGAACAAATAAAGGGATTAAGCTACATATGAGTCTACCAAAGAAAAAGCTAAAGGATCAATGGGATTAACTAAGATTATGCACAAGGGTAGGTAAAAGAGTGTATGAAACAAGGCTATCAAAGAATTACCTATATTATCTCCTAAAGCCAAACTCTTTATTTTACTTTGCATACATACCAGGCAAGTTCTAGACGTCAAATATAACAAGGAATACACAACAATATTATGCACATATGGCATATGCTCAACTCAAGTAGGGTCATAATAGATTCTCAACCAAACAATAACATGAATTCAAAATTAAGCCAACATCACACAAAAGCCATAAACTAGAGCCTGGGAGTCTTAAAAATAGTAGCTCGCAAAAACAACATGCTTTCATATACAAAACCACTTTCATCATGCAGTCACATATAGAAACTAGCAAGAAAATCCCACTTATTCCTAACACAAAAATTTTAAAATTACTCCTAAAAAGAAAAAAAAAGGATACTGGGTTCAAGGGGCACCCCCATGGAAAAGAATCGAAATGAACAACCATGGGGTGGGTTAAGTGTGCACCTACTAGACTAACCCAAATGAATTTAAAACTAAAAAGAGAAAATTCTTTTGTAATTTTTTCAAATTTACCTAAAATCTAGAAAAAATATAAAGACTCAATTTCTACAACATCGCTTCACTCAAAATAATGGGAATTTTTTCACCCACACTTAAAAATCTACTTTGTCCCCAAAGTATACTTAAAAGTAGAGATATAAATACTCTCTGAGGCCTCTAGGACTTGCTAGTATCATATTCATACATCATGAGGGTCTGAGAACCCCACACTCAATCTTTTCTATGCTCCTTAGCTTAGGTTTCTAACTCAGACTTCCTATCAACTTGTGACTCCACAAAAACAATGTATAATAAATGAGAAACTAATTTGAAATGTATACACAAGCTAAAATTGCTGAGCAGAAGCATAATAATGAGAAAATATAAATGAATGTAATACTAACAAAGTTTACAACATAATAAATCTGAAGAAAGAACTTGAACTACATATCCTGACTCTGACTGACTATCTATAAAACCTCTTCGATACTGACTATAGATTGATGGGACATGCATAAAACTACCACTAATCAATACATATGTATAATATAAATGCAACATATGAACTATAATGTACTAGAGTCCCCGAAATTAGAGGACTTATCACTTGCTGGCTGAAAGTTGAAAAGTGTCTGACCCTGGTGTGTGGACTATATCTGGTACCTATATTATGAAGGAATATAGCCACAAACTCAAGTATGTGGTTAGTACGTTGGAGTGTACTGTGTATAGAGAGATATACACTAAATCATAGATATATTAAAAATATGATTTACAACTAAGGATGTAAGCTATTTACTAAAACATGTGTTTAAAACATGGTTGTGCATGAAAACGGTAAGTCAGTATGTTGGAATGTTGTGAGTATTTGGACACATGCACTAATTCATGAAAATATTTAAAACATGATTTACAATAAAGGATGTAAGCTATTTACCAAAACATGTATTTAAAACAAGGCCGTGCATGAAAATGGTAAGTCAGTGAAATTTATAAGTTCATAAGATGAAAATAATTGTGTAAGATGGTAAGCGGTAGAAACATGAATACTATATGTAAATCTCATGTAATGCTGAATATGCTGTAAAAGTGAAATGAGGATCATGTATGGATACTGAGCATAAAAACGTGAACATGTAAAACTGAGAATGCAAGACCAAGTACAACACGTACTAACATGATTTAATAAAATGAATAATCTATAAAACTGACTGAATAATTACTAAAATCTGATTACTTGGTCAAGCAAACCTGAAATGAGATAAACTGAATACTGAATGAAACTATTAAAGCTATTATGTAACCAACATAAACCACATAAACTATAATAGAGTCCAATGTTTGACCCACATTGAGGAGCTCTATTCTATCCTTTCCATCGGAGTAGAACCTGAACTGGAGTGATCACTAAATTGAGCGAATATTGTGCGAGGAGAAACAATCTCTGGCTAGGCCCCTAAACCTACGGTGGCACATAGTTTTTAGGGAAGTTGCATTCACTGAACCCATATTTCCTACTTAATGCTAAACCCCACTCCCAACTGAAAGAGATTGAAATACTAACTAGTGCATGCCCTGATAAATGATAAGCTCAGGTCATGGTACTTTGAAAACAAAAGTGCATACAGGTTCAAAAGTAATTATAAACATGTAAACTGATAGTGTTCAACATGATCATAACAAACTGAGTTTAGAAATAAAATCATGAGTTGACTGACTCATTACTTGAAAGGCCTGAAACATAAGTAAACATGTAGGTATTAGGTGTTTATAACCCATCAGAACTGAATGATTACAAAACACCAATTACAACAAAAAAAATAGTGACGTAAAATCATAATTCAAAGACACCAAACACGAGATATTCCAATAGTCTGATAAATTTCATGAATGTAAACATGGGAATGAGTTAACCTTGGAAAAATATAATGTTTATATAGTTTAATACGTTATTTGAGAATTACAACAAGATGTTAACTGAACATGACATGGGGTTTTGGAACTTCAAGCATGTAGGATCATGATTTTCATGGAGTAAAACTATTAGCATAACTTGAATGTAAAATGTAATGCCCCACAAAATTCTCTTCCAGTCTGAGTCTTAGAGTGCATTTGGTAAAGTAAAAAATCCGAGTCTAAATGTTTCAAAAATATCTTCCCAAGTATGAAATACTTTGAATGGTGAGGGAATCTTTTTAAGCAAGAATTAAGATCATAGAGGTCCCCTAACTCAAGGACGAGTTGAAAGTTTTCCTATCGTTTAAGTTTTAGTGAGCGTCAAAACTTTGGTCAACTTCAATCGACTACAACTCCTCATATATATCGAATTAAAGGACCTACTATATATAAAATGGAAGATCTTTGAATTATATTTCCATCGATACAAATTTCATCAAAAATCAATATCGGAGCAAAGAGTTATGCCCATTTTACTCCAGCATGTTTGGCTGGAAAACTAGTGATGACACTTGTGACAAGCCATCACGCCCGTGACGGCCTATCACCAATGTCGTCAACCTTAAATAGAAACTTAAAATTTTTATGACGATAATTTGTGATGGCCTATCACCAACTTGACGGCTTGTCACGAATGTCGTCAACTATTTTTTTCTATAAATTCAAGGACATTTTTGCAAGGGTATTTTGGTCATTCCCCACCTTTTGAAGGTCTCTATAAATATGGAGCATCCACCTCTAAACCCTAATTTCTCCATCTTCCCTCTCAATTCTCTTAATAAGATATAACTAGGGTTTTATTTAAGAACCCTAATCTTCTAAAAATTCATCCATAAATCTTCAAGATTTCTTCAAGAGTCAAGTTCCTCATAGTGTGGGCTTTAAGAATTATTTATTACAAGTGCGGATAGAGTCTCAAGCATTAGAATTTATCCAATTTCAAAGATTAAGGTAAGTAGATATTAATTCTTTGGTCCCTTTCATCTCAGAAGCTCAAGAACCCTTTTCAAAACTCGAAGATTTTTTTATGTTTATAATTTGTTAATGATTTGTATGAGTTGAAATTGATGTTTCATATGTTTTTGAGTTTTGATTCATGTTTGTTTACAAGATTCATGAGCCTTGACCCTAGTAGGTGGAATTCATGTGATATTTGTGATGAATCTTCTTTATTTTGCATTCTATGTGATATATTCATGACATTTGGGTGAAGAATTGGTTGAATAAGCAAAGCATGTCCCCCATAGGTTTGATAAAGATCTTAGGTGAAGCATAAGGGCCATTATAGTATGTTGAATATGAAATCCCAAATTGTGAGCTAGTCCATGCATGCCTAGTGTTTGATGAAATGCCCTAGCAAATGAATTATGCCACAATAGTATGGAAATCCCCAAGTAAGTGTGAACCCATGCATGTCTAGTGTTTTGTTGAAGGACTTTAGTGAACAAGTGGAGATGTGATAGTAGTAAATCCACAATTATGTGCCCTTTGATATATTCTAAGCGTTTAATACATGTCAAGTGGTTAGCAAGTAAGTTGTAACATGATAGTATGAAGTTTCTTGAAATCATGTGATATCCAAACACATGTCAAGACTGATATAGGTATGAAGTAGTTGAGGTAAAACCTTATTGAATGGAGTACGATCTAGTAGCATTTTTCCCCTATGTTATTATATGATTATGATTTTGAGATGCTTTAATGATTATGATGATGGATAAATGATTTTGATGGTAAATGAATAATTGTGATAATGAATAAATGATCATGATGATGAATAAATGATTATGCTTTACTTTTATGTCATCGAGTCCTGGGGGTATTTATACCCGACAATAGAGTTGTTGTCTAGAGCCCATGTCAGTTTCTCAATAATTCCATTCGAGATGTGATTCTAAGAACTCAGTGAACTATAGAACTCTATATCCTCAGACAAGTGCAGAACTTAAGAAAGCTCAGTAATCTCAGTTATCTCTGTAATCTCTGTATCGCTACTTATCTAGCCTCAATCCTATAATTAGCTCGGATCTAATAGTATTCAAGTGATTCAATTCTAATCTCAGAAGTAATTCAAGTAATCTATTCAAGCTCTGTATCGTTAGTTAGATACCATGATTCGATACCTTTTTCGTCAGATACAAAACTAAGTAATATCAACGTAACTTAGTCAGATCTTTTGAGAAACATGATTAGTATCAGATTTAGTTTAGTCATGTTCAGTTGAGAATTCAGTTCAGAGTCTTTCAGTTGGGTGTGGAAGCTAGCACCGAGCGAGGGAAGGGATGGCAGCTCTCTCGTCAGAGAGGCTGAGTCTCTAGGAGTAATCTTCGAACTCCAGAATTACGTAGCCAACATAGGATGTAGGAGTTCCCATTAGTAGAGGCTATCACCGTCAGAGAGGTTTGAATATTATATTGCCTCAGACCAACTTCCTGCGAGGGTCATCCCGTCAGAGAGGCTTGACTAAAGAGATCTTTACCCGTGGCATGGTATTGACACCCTTCCATTTGGGGTTATAGGTTAGACCCCACTTGTGGTAGGTTGGGCCATGTCGATTAAGTAACTACTTCCCACAGTTTCTATTTTTGTATCAATCTTCAGAAATCAGGACTGTGTAGTACAGTCGTCTATCTTAGTGAGGAATTCAGATAGTTCTATTGATTCGTGCACCATCCCGTCAGTTAGGCTTGGTCTCATATACAGATACTTATTATCATATTCATAGATCTCCTATCAGATAGGCTTGATATCCATCTCAGATTCTGTTGAGTATTCTTATTGTCAGATTCGGACATGATCATTCTTTTTATCATTAATAATTGCTTCCAAAATAATCTGTTAGAAAAGTTGATCTCTAATCCTATCAGTCGAAAGTAGTAAGTTTAGAATTCAGTCCTTGATGTGAGTACATCCAGACTCTCAGTTATCAGTATTAGATGAGTTAGTGATTCAGTATCTCAGTGTCAGTAGTGAGTTCTGTCTACAGTAAAGTGGTATCCAAGTTTCAGTATCTAGAGCTGAGATGATTGTGTTCAAAGTCTGTGCATTCATATATGTGTTCTCATGCAGCATCTTTATGATTATTCAGTTTAGATATTATGCATGCATGAGCCCTTGCATTAGCCTACCTTATCTACATACTCGGTATATTCCTGTACTGACGCATTTGTACTATGGTGTTTTATTTGACACAATAGGTTCAGAGGTACAGGATTCAGAGTATCCTCAGCAGTTCAATCCCAGTCAGCAGTAGTAGCAATGAGTCCTCTTCTTTTGAGGATAAATCTCAGTTTACTATTATTGCTTCAGACTTTGTTTATTTTCAGTTGAGGGAGTTAGTTGGGGACCTGTCCCTTCAACTCTGCAGTTGAGACAATTTATAGGCTTTTCAGACGGATGTATTCGTATTCAGTTTTTTTGTATTATGAGTATTCATAGATGTATTGAACCTTATGGCTAGCTTCCGCATTTATTTCAGATATTATGCAGTGTACAAGTACAGATATTAGTAAAGGGTTAGCTTGTGAACCTTTGGGGTCATAAGCATCATGTGATGTCTCGAGATGGGATCTCGAGGCGTTACAAACTTAGTATCAGAGCCTAAGGTTCAAGAGTGTCCTAGAGAGTCTGAAAAGCCTTATCTAGTAGAGTTTTGTTCTTGGTGTGTAGCACGCCACATTTATGAATAAGATTCTACGGGATATTCTTAGGAGTAGTTCTTCTTTTTCAGTGATTATTTCATGTGAGTGAGTGTGAGCTCAAGTTAATCCTCAGTCTAATCCACTTGTTTCTTCCAATTACAGAGTATGCCTCCTCGCAGAGATTTTGTTCGTGGGGTTGATGATCAGCCTCCATAGGCAGTAGATTCGTAGAATGAGAATGTGTTATATGTAGAGTTTCAGGCAGCTTTTTAAGTGCTAGCTTAAGTTGTGACTAGTGTTTAGGGAAACCGTCAGACTACAGCCCTACCTCAGTAAGATGGGGCCTCAGCCGCAGTCAGAATAATTAGTTTCATAAAAATGAACCCACTAGAATTCTTTGGGTCAGTAGTAGGTGAGGACCCGCTGCTTTATCTAAAGGAGGTGAAGAAGATCACCCAGATTATGTATATTTTTAAGAAGGAGAGTGTTGAGTTAGCTTCTTATAGGTTGGAGGATGTTGCTCATGTTGGGTAGTGATGTGGGAAAAGAGTAGAGGGGAGAATGCAACTCCTGTGACTTGGCTAGAGTTTTAGAATGCCTTTCTAGATTGGATTTCCCCTAGAGATAAGAGAGGCTAAGGTAGAAGATTTCATAAACCTAAGGCAATGTTCCATGACCCTGAAAGAGTATTGTCTTAAGTTTAACCAATTACATAAGTATGCTCCAAACTTGATAGCTGACCCTAGAGTGAGTATAAGTAAGTTTGTGACTGGTCTATCTGGGTTAGTGTTGAAAGAGTGTAAACCTGCTATGCTTCATAGAGATATGGACCTTACTAGACTGATGATACATGCATAACAGATTGAGGCAGATAAGATCAAGAAGAGAGAGAGAGAGTAAAAGAGCCAAGACAAGTTGTCATGGTTTCTCACAGTCAGGGTCTCAAGGTGGTAGTAGTTCTTAGTATGGTCGAGGATTTTTAGTTCTAGCTCCATCTTCAGCTAGTGTACCCGCACCTGTGTTTGGGGGTGTCAGATTTGAGGGAGCACGAAGCTCCAAAGCCCAGAGTAGTATTAGTGGTGTTCGTACCCATCCGCGTTGTAGAGACTGTGGCAGGCACCACCAAGGTGTGTGCAGATTCGGTAGTTATATGTGTTTTGGTTGTGGTGATCCAGGCCATAGAATGTGAGAATGTAGAGTGCTGACTTAGAGGGGTAGACTTTATATGCTTCAGGCTCGCCTTGATAGGGAAAGATCCCCTAAAATAGACCCGGGTATATTATGAGCCCTTTATCTTTATGACATACATTAATAGATCCTTTACTCCCATTTTGAGCTTATATATTAGCATGAGTCATGCATAAGTTTCAGATCTTGATCGGTTAATCATGACCCAGTCTGTAGGTGCCCCACACACTGCCCCAATATTTTACCGAAGTATGTTTAGAAGGTCATAGAGCACCAAGGGGGAAATACCCCATAGTATTATGATGTTTCATGCCATTAGATTCATCTCGATGCATATTTAGATTTTCTTTATAAAATTAGCATCAGTCGTTATTACATTGTCAAGTCGTGCTTTCGAAAGTCAGCTTAGCCGGACATTCATGCATTAGATATGCACATTTAGTAGAAATGAGTTCAGCTTGTCAGTGAGTGATCATTCATGCATTCTTGAGATCAGCCCAATTATGAGTCCATGCATCAGATATGTATGTGTGTTATGAGAATTCTGCAATGAGTATTATTAGTCGAGTATTACATGCACCAGATATGAATCATGCCCAGTATGAGAACTCAGTATGATAATTATTCCAGTTGCTTAAGCATGCCTTGAAATATTTCCATTTCTTGAGTAGGTTCTGTTGATCCGTATTTTTAATATATCAAGCGACATTCGAGGATGAATGTTCCCAAGGGGGAGATAATGTAATGACCCACAAAATCCTCTTCCAGTCTGAGCCTTAGAGCGTATTTTGTAAAGCAAAAAATCCTAGTCTAAATGTTTCAAAAATATTTTCCCAAGTATGAAATACTTTGAATCGTGTAGGAATCTATTTGAGCATGAATTAAGATCATAGAGGTCCCCTAACTCAAGGATGAGTTGAAAGTTTTCCTATCATTCAAGTTTTAGTGAGCGTCAAAACTTTGGTCAACTTTAATTGACCATAACTCCTCGTATATATTGAATTAGAGGATCTACTATATATAAAGTGAAAGCTCTTTGAATTATCTTTTGTACGATACCAATTTCGTGAAAACCGATATCAGACCAAAGAGTTATGTCCATTCCAGCATGTCTGGCTAAGAAACTGGTGATGACAATTATGACATGCCGTCACGCCCGTGATGGCCTATCAGTAATATTGTCAGACCTGGGAAGATTTCTAACCCTGGTGAAGACATTTTCTGACAAGCCATCACGCCCGTGACGGCCTATCACCAATGTCATTAACCTTAACTAGAAACTCAAAATTTTACCCTTTTGTGATGACAATTCATGACGGCCTATCACCAACTTGACGGCTTGTCATAGATGTTGTTAGCTATTTTTTTCCAGCAATTCAAGGACGTTTTTGCAAGGGTTTTTTTGTCATTTCTCACCTTTTGGAGGTCTCTATAAATATGAGCATCCACCTCTAAACCCTAATTTCTCCATCTTCCCTCTCAATTCTCTTAAGAAGATATAACTAGGGTTTCATTCAAGAACCCTAATCTTCCAAAAATTCATCCATAAATCTTTAAGATTTCTTCAAAAGTCAAGTTCCTCATAGTATGGGCTTTAAGAATTATTTATTACATGTGCGGATAGAGTCTCAAGCATTAGAATTCATCCAATTTCAAAGATTAAGGTATGTAGATGTTGATTTTTGGGTCCCTTTCATCCTAGAAGCTCAAGAACCCTTTTCAAAACTCAAAGATTTGTATGTTTATAAGTTGTTAATGATTTGTATGAGTTGAAATTGATGTTACATGTGTTGTTGAGTTTTGATTCATGTTTGTTTACAAGATTCATGAGCCTTGACCCTAGTAGGTGGAATCCATGTGATATTTGTGATGAATCTTCCTTATGTTGCTTTCTAGGTGATGTGTTCATGACATTTGGGTGTTGAATTGGTTGAATAAGTGAAACATTCCCCCATATGTTTGATAAAGAGGTTAGGTGAAGCATAAGGGCCATTATAGTATGTTGAATATGAAACCCCAAATTGTGAGCTAGTCCATGCATTCCTAGTGTTTGATGAAACGCCTTAGCAAATGAATTGTGCCACAATAGTATGGAAATCCCCAAGTAAATGTGAACCCGTGCATGTCTAGTGTTTTGTTGAATGACCTTAGTGAACAAGTTGAGATATGATAGTAGTAAATCCCCAATTACGTGCTCTTTGATATATGCTAAGTTTTTAATACATGTCTAGTGGTTAGCAAGTAAGTTCTGACATGATAGTATGAAGTTTTCCAAAATCATGTGATATCTAAACATATATCAAGACTGATATAGGTATGAAATAGTTGAGGTAAAACCTTGTTGAATAGAGTACAATCTAGTAGCATGTTTCCCCTATGTTATTATATGATTATGATTCCGAGATGCTTCAATGATTATGATGATGCATGAATGATTGTGATGATGAATGACTGATTGTGATGATTGATGAACGATCGTGATGATGAATAAATGATTATGCTTTACTTTTATGTCATCAAGTCCTGGGGGTATTTATACCCGACAATAGAGCTGTTGTCTATAGCCTGTGTTAGTTTCTCGATAATTCTAGTCGAGTCGTTATTCTCAGAACTCAGTGAACTATAGAACTCTGTATCCTTAGACAAGTGCAGAACTTAAGAAAGCTCAATAATCTCATTTATCTCTGTAATCTCTGTATCGCTACTTATCTAGCCTCAGTCCTATAATTAGCTTAGATCTAATAGTATTCAAGTGATTCAATTCTAATCTCACAAGCAATTCGACTAATCTATTCAAGCTCTGCATTGTTAGTCAGATACTATGATTCGATACCTTTTCTGTCAGATACGGAATTAAGTAATCTCAGCGTAGCTCAGTCAGATCTTTTGAGAAACATGATCAGTATCAGATTTAGTTCAGTTGTGTTCAGTTGAGAATTTAGTTTAGAATCTTTTAGTTGGGAGTAGAAGCTAGCATCGATTGAGGTAAGGGATGGCAGATCTCCCGTCAGAGAGGTCGAGTCGCAAGGAGCAATCCCTGAACTCCAGAACTGCATAGCCAGTGTAGGATACAGGATTCCCCATCAGTAGAGCCTGTCACTGTCAGAGAGGTTTGACTATTATATTGCCTCTGACTGACTTCCTGTGAGGGTCATCTTGTCAGAGAGACTTGACTAGACAGGTCTTTACCCGTTGAATGGTATTGACACCCTTCCAGCTGGGATTACAGGTTGGACCCCACCTATAGTAGATTGGGGCATGTTGGTTTAGTAACTACTTCCCACAGTTGCTGTTTCAGTATCAATATTCAGAAATTAGGACTGTGTGGTACAGTCATCTATCTTAGTGAGGAATTCAGATAGTTCCATTGATTCATGGACCATCCCATCAGATAGGCTTGGTCTCATATACATATACTTATTATCATATCTAGAGATCTCCCGTCAGATAATCTTGATCTCCATTTCAGATTCTATTGAGTATTCTTATTGTCAGATTTGGACATGATTATTCTTTTTATCATTGATAATCGCTTTTAGAATAATCTGTTAGAAAAGTTGATCTCTAATCCTATCACTCGAAAACAGTAAGCTCAGAATTCAATCCTTGATATGAGTACGTCCAAACTCTTTGTTATCAGTATTAGATGAGTCAGTGATTCAGTATCGCAGTGTCAGTAGTGAGTTCAGTCTGCAGTAAAGTGGTATTCGTGTTTAAGTATCTAGAGTTGCGATGATTGTGTTCATGGTCTGTGCATTCATATATGTGTTTTCATGTGGCAACTTCATGAATATTCAGTTTAGATATTGTGCATGTATGAGCCCTTGCATTAACCTACCTTGTCTACATACTCGTTACATTCATGTACTAACGTATTTGGGCTATGGTGTTTTATTTGACACCATAAGTTCAGAGGCACTGGATCTAGAGTATCCTGAGTAGTTCAGTCCCAGTCAGTAGCAGTAGCAGTGAGTCATCTTCTTTAGAGGACGAATCTCAGTCTACTATTATTGCTTTAGACTTTATTTATTTTCAGTTGAAGGAGTTAGTTAGGGACCTGTCCCTTCAAATCTGCAGTTCTGATAGTTTAAAGGCTTTTCAGACGAATGTATTAGTATTTGTTTTTCTGTATTATGAGTATTCATAGATGTATTGAACCTTATGGCTAGCTTTCGCATTTATTTCAGATATTATGCAGTGTATAGGTACAAATATCAGTAAAGGGTTAGCTTGTGGTCCTTCGGGGTCATAAGCATCGTGTGATGTCTCGGGATGGGATCTCGAGGCGTTACATAAAACAATGAGAAAACATTGAAAAATTTTATGATTTACATGGATGTAGATCATAACTAGAGTAAAATTCACACTTGAATCAAAAAGAGGGGTTTTGGGCTTAATGGGTGAAAGGGACCCATTGATGAATACCCCATATACCTCAATTACTTTAATCCTTGAAGAAAAGCTTGAAATTGGAACCTAAATTCTTGAGTTCTTGAGGTAAGAAGCTTCAATTTTGTTTTTGGGAAGAGGGGAAGGGTTTACGTGAGTTAATCTCATGATAAGTGGAAAATAATGTGTTTTTAAAGTCCCTTAATTCATTTGAGAATTATTAGAAATGGTTTAGGGGTGTAAAAAGACCTCAACACCCTTAAACTAAGTCAAAAGGTAGAAATTTTGGCACTTGGCGTTTGCTGGGTGACACACAACCAAAGAACACCTGAGGGTTCATGGTGTATGCCAAAAGCACACCTGAGGCTGTGCGGCGCACACCAAAAGAACACCCCATCCAGTGGCTATTGGCATTTTTTATGCGATGCACGGCCTTAGTGAATGGTCTATTTGGCAACGCCCACCTAATTTCAATATCCAAAAACTCCCCAATACAACCCAAAACATCAAAGCATGGTTTGCCTTCAAAATAGGGGTCCCAAAGGTCATTTTGGATGAATTATTTAAGCATTAAAAGCAAGGGGTGTTACACTTACTGTCTCACATAAAAATGGTCATAACTTTTTGCGTAGATATTAGATTAAGGTGAAATTGGCATTGTTGGGAAGCTAATTCAATTATCTATAATTTGATGTGTCTTAAGATGCAAAATTACATATATGTAAAATGTTATAAATATTGAAAGCTGATCCTTATAGAATCGAATACCAAAATATGGATGAATCAATGGATCTTAGCTCAACTTTGCTCTAAGTGATTCCTATGGATATTTTTCCACCTCATAAGCACTCTTACACTAGGCAAATAATTATGACACATGCATTCAAATATTGTAATGCCTCGATTCTATACCCTGGACGCTACACGGTGGTCACAATCCTGAAGGACCATAAGCTAACCCATGTCTGGTACCTACTGCAGTAAATGAATAATAATACTGTAATTTTGCGAAAATAGGCAAAAATTTTCCATAAGGTTCAAATATGAAATAAATACTGTATGTGGTATCATAATACCAAAGCTAAAGATTAATACTAAAAATTGAACAACTGTCTGAAAATACTCTAGTCTGAAAAGCCTCTAAACTGTCTGAACTGTGGAGTTGATGGGACAAGCCCCCAACTAACTCTGACTACTGAAAATGAATTTAAATGCTAAAAAATAATCATGTCCTCAAACTTTGAGGACTCACCACAAACTCTGTCTATTTAGAATCTGAGCTGCTACGGGTGCTCTTGAGACCGTGCGTCTGAACCTATGATATAAGACATTATAGCGTAAAAGAAAAGCATGTGTCAGTACTTTGAAACTGGTATTCTTAGTGAGGTAGGATAAAATGCATGTGCATGAACAATACTAACTGAATAACATGAGTATGACTGAATGAGAGTATATGCATGAATATGGAGACTGTAACTGAGATCGTGATAACACTTAATACTGAGTTTGAATACTGATTTACTGATATCTGAGTTTGCTGATATTGTATTACCGATAAATAAATGACTGTATCTATCAGTCTTAATTATGTGCAATTATACTGAGTTCCATACTGTAATTGATAGTCCTGAATCTGTAGAACAAAACTGAGTTCTATACTGAGACTGAATTTGAAATTGAGACTATAGGAGGTAATCATCTAACCGACATACCTTTTTCTAAATATATTAAGGTCCAACTTGTAATCTTATTGGAAGGGTGTAAATACAGTGCCATGGGTAGAGATAAGCTGTGAGTTAACCCTCTCTGATAGGAAGCTCTTTCGTCAACCCTTGCTTGAAGGAAAACTCGAATGAGATGTATCAACCCTGATAATTTAGGTAGGAATATATCTCGACCTGTGCTAGCTACGTAGTTCTGTGATGCATGGATTGCTACTAAGGGTTAAACACTTTTCTGGCAGGAATACCCCCATTCCTGGGTTCGCTCGGTGCTAAATTCTACTCCCAACTGAATAAACACTGAGCTTATTTCTAGTTTGTACTACGCTGGACTAAACTGTTACTGATTTTACCGAGTTTTATTGGCTGACAAAATACCACAGAATAAGTTTACTGTGGTCTGAACTGAATACTGAACTAGACTGGACTAGTACTGAGTCTACTGAGTTTATCCTGAGTCCTGTAACTAACTGAGAGTACCTCTGATCATGACACGACTAAGATTATCTTATAACTGACACTGGCTCTAAGTACACAGCTAAATTATCGGGTATTAAATAACCCCAGGACTCGATAGCATGAAAGTAAATCATAACATAGTCTTGAAAAGCATAATCATGTGCACTTGGTGATAACTCATGGAGGCATTTTATCAAACACTTGCATGATACAATTCATACATAAGCTGACATGACATGATTTCCTTCTCATATTAGTTCACATGAGCAATTTATCAAGAACTTAATAAGCATGACATATGTACATAACATTAAACACAAGTAAACTTCATAATTAAACTCCAACTTCATAATTTCAAGGGTTCAACATGGATTCACATGATATTACATATATATCAATTAATCCCGCATGAAACTTATCATAAAACATGGATTAGAATCCCAATTAACCATTATAAACATGACTATAATCAAACCCAACATGAAATTCATGAAATACATATACTTGAAGTTTAAAATAGTTTATTAAACTCCAAGGGTGGAAGGAACCGTTGGATGAACACTTCACATACCTTAGCTGGTGAATTCTTGAAAATTAATGGTGGAATCTGAAGTCTTGAATTTGAATTTAATTCACCTAAGGTTTTTGTTCTTGAGCAATTTGTGAAAGAATGAATATAACTTGCTATAAGAGGACTAAATTTCGTGTTATGGGGGCTGAAGGGCATGGGAAAAAGACTTAATTAACCCTGAGAATGCGACCTTTTAATGACTGAAAATTATGTTATCGACGCTCAGACTGAAGCACTGCGTTGTTGGTATCGATGCGATGACCAATGCGCCGCATCGAGTCTGCACCGATTTATTGGAATTTGCACTGAGCTGATGGAAAAATTATCTGTCAATACGATGGATGATGCGATGTGTCGATATCGCTTCGACTCACTATTTTGGTCACTTGAACACGATCTAAACTATGACCAAAAAATTTGAAACTTATCCGGGAACACGTATTGACCTTCCTGATCATTAACTAACTCAAATATAAATATTTAATGTACAAAAAGGTCGTAAAATAAAATTTCCAAATTTTGAAGGCTAAAATAACACTAAGTCTGAATACTTAGCTAGAATTTTTTAAGTCTGGGACCCCCTTAACAATCTTAAAGGACTGAATTGAGCTAAGATTTTTGTGGTATCTTATAAATCTAAATCATGGGATTTGAGTTTATACATAAAGGCGTGGGAAAGAGACTTAATTAACCCTGAGGACGCGGCCTTTTAATGACTGAAAATTATGTTATTGACGCGCAGACTGACGCGCCATATTATTGGCATTAATGCGATGACCAATGCGCCGCGTCTAGTCTGCGTCGGTTCACTAGAATTTGCATTGAGCTGATGGAAAAATTATCTGTCGACGCGATGGATAATGTGATGCATCGATATCGTATCGACTCAATAATTTGGTCACTCAAACACAGTCTAAATGATGTCCAAAAAATTCAAAACTTACCCGGGAACACGTATTGAACTTCCTGATCATGAACTAACTCAAATATTAACATTTAATGGATGAAAAGGTCTCAAAATAAGATTTTCAACTTTCGAAGGCTAAAATAACACTACGTCTAAATACGTCACTAGAATTTTCTAAGTCTGGGACCCCCTTAACAAGCTTAAAGGACAAAATTTAGTTAATAATTTTGCGAGATCTTACAAATATAAATCATGGGATTTGAGTTTATAAACGTAGAAACAATGGTTCGATTTCTAGCTAAAAAATTTAGGGTGTTACAATTACACACACTAGAATCCATCGAGATTAACTAGAACAATACATAGCTCAAACTAGTAACACTAGTTTTCCCATCTAAAATCTAAGTGACCAAATTAATTCCAAACTTGTTTGAAACACACCTTAAACATTATAGTCAAGTAGTTTAACCCCTAGATGCTCAATTATACAAAGATTTACTCATTAAGCATAAGAGAAGTCCTCAAACTAAGGATAAATAAGCCTAGATGGAAACACTGAGGTGTATAAATCCACATCAGATCATGTCAACACTAGTATCACGTACACAAAACAAGTAAGAAAGAAACCCCTTCTTCACTATCTGCTGGACCTAAAGAAAATATTTATGACACACCCAAAATTGGGACATATCGTATGGGAACTTGAAGCCCACATCAACCAAAGGTTGCCCCGTTAAGCTAACCTAATCATTATCTCAACAGCCAAAAGGCCAGGGTGAATCCTGACTTTATAATAAGATAGCAGAGATATAAGGATAATAGTCAATAATTAGACAATAACGAACATTTCACTAACGCCAATGGTCTATCCAAAATACCCAAGTCTATAGTTATCCAAAAAACCTTCAACAGTGCCGAAGTCAACTAATATGTCAGGACATGCCCGTGATAATAGCCATGTACTAAATCTATACAAGTCTATGACATGGAGTAACGTGGCTATAAAAGGTAGATCTTTCAGAGTATGGAAGCTCATCACTTCAAGGTCAATTCCCGAACTGCTTGAATACCTGTTCACTGCATAGAAAAAGAATAAGAAGATGCTACGGTCCCTATGTCACGTGGGGACATAGCGTCTGTAGATGGTTAGCGGATGGAGAACTAGCATGTAACTCAAGGATAGGATAAATAACATCATCATTAAACAACAAGTCGATTTATAATATTCCATCAAATTCATACATTTATCCTTACAAATTGACAACATTCTCGAACTCTCCAATCATGAGACATAAAGTTGAGGACTCTGATATTCCACACTTTTGTTTAAAAAATAGTTATTAGGAGTAGAACTTTAATCACATTCTTAAACACATAATCATACATATAGAAATACACGAAATAATCATATTATGCCACTAGGGAAAATGACTTAGCATGCATTCTCAAATCATTCATTCATGAGATATGGAGTAAAGAACTTTTAACCAAGTTAGCACATTTGACCAATCTTATTACCATTTCATTGGATTAGGAACCCAAATCTCAAGTAATTTCATTTCATTGGACTAGAAACTCGAATCACTAGTCATTTCACCAGTCTAGGAATTTCAATCACTAGTCATTTTATTTCAGTGAACTATAAACTTGAATCACTAGTCATTTCACTGGTCTAGGAACTCAAATCACTAGCCGTTTTATTTCATTGGACTAGGAACTCAAATCACTAGGAGTAAAACCGATCTATGAACTAGAATCACTAGCCATTTTATTTCATTAGACTAAGAACTCAAATCACTAGTTGCACCACTAGTCTAGGAACTTGAATCACTAGCCATTTCATTTGATAAGGTATTCTAACCTTAATAGATCTCTTTCGAATCTGAACTCGAATCAGTAGTCATATCACCGGGCTAGGAACTCAAATAACTAGCCGTGTCATTAGAAAAGGAAATCGAATCACTCGTCATTTTATGGGACTAGGAACTCAAATCACTAGTCATATCATTGGATGAGGAACACGAATCACCCATCGTTATTAGTCTTCATTTGAACTCTTGACCTATTAGTTCATGCATTTACACTCATACAATTTATATCACATTTAAAGGCTTTGGCTCAATTAGCCAATTCAACATGATAAATGACCACATAGTCCTCATGGGAGTCTTCATTGCCCAACCATTTTAATAGGATGATGCTTTAACACATTTCATCATACAATACAATTCATGGTCATCAAGACCCATACGGGACCATAAGGTCTTCATGGAAATATTAATAGATATAACACTTTATTAGACCAATGTCTTAATTCAAGTCATCATTTAATTCAATCTGCGGTCATAAAGACCATTACTAATTTATTCATTCTTCATAAACATTTAAATGCCACACATTAGTTCCACCAACAATTTCAAGTTCAAGCTTAGGGAATTGAACCTCTCTTATTAGTCATCAAACTAACATGGACATAGTTTAACAAATTGTATGGAAAGAAAAATCAACACATTACCAATTATCAACCATTCATACTTATAGGCCCATCACCCCATTGAAAGCCATAAGCTAATCCATTACATGATTAACAAGGTTCTTATCAACCATTTACCAAGCATTTACAATCATTGTGACTCAGTACATGGCCAACAAGGTCCTTACCAACCATCCAAATGCATTCACATTCATCTAGTCATTATCATGACTTGTTCACGTTCACTAGATCGATTCCATAGACACACATTTGACCTTCACAACACCATTTAACCACTAATTGCTTTAATAGACTAAATGCTTTAGTTACACTCATCATTATGTAAATTTACGGTCATAAAGACCCACATAATTATTGATATATCATTAGTAATCTTACACCATATTCTCACCACTTTTAGGCTCAACACACACATCAAGTTTATTTTCATGTCAATTTTCATGCTTATTGCTCCATTGCCCTAGTTCAAAACATCACCAACATGTGATTAGACAATTCACTTAAACATTTTCACAAACACTTTATGTGCATACCTTTAGTAAGGACATTTTAATCGTAGAAGTCATTAAGATTAGGGTTAATTAATACAACAACCTTATACACTTGAAATTCATCACCAATATCACATATAAGCATAAGTCTAAGCAAGTTTCACCATCATACATCATTAGGCAACAAAACTCTTTTCATTTAATTTCAAAACCACCATGTACACTTACTAATCTAAGTGTGTACATGGTTTTAGAGTAATTTAAAGAGGGGAAGAGATACATGCCTTAAACAAGATGACACACCAATAATCTTGGCTCCTTCTTTCCACTGGACGAGCTCCCTCAAAACCCTAGCCTCCAATCTTGCTTCAAGAAGCTTTAAGAGTGTTTTGGAGTGTTTGAGTCTTGTAAAATGAGGAATTTGGAGGCTATAATGCCTTATATAGTTAGAGAGCTTAGGGTTTTAGGAAAGGGAAATGACCATAAGTCCCTTAGTTAAATGCTGAAAAGTGACCCCATCCAGGGGTACGACTCCCCCATATGACTCCCTTAGCAATCGTAACCTAACTCATACCCTAGGCTTCTCCTAGCTCAACCATACTATTATGGGTACGAGTAGGCACCCTTGAGTCATATATAAAGGGTAAGACTCACCCCTAACTCATAATCTTTATTCATGATAGAAACATATCACCTGGTTTGAGGCTCCTCTCTATACAGTTGAGTAGTATACCACTCGTATGCATTGGTTACGACCAAGAGGAGGTCATGTCATATAGGAAACATTATGATACCCTCATGGAATGGCCAAGGTATAAAAGGGGAGGTCAAGGTGGGTACGAGGTCTGACCAAGGATATGAGTAGCTTGTCAAATTGTACCTTGGTAAATCATTCTCCAAACAAAAATTTTTTTGCAAGGCCTCATTCTTGGGTGTTTCATTCTCCCCTAATTAGGATCATTCATCCACGAATGACGAACAAGTCAAGAATAACCATAAGTTAGCACATTATCACATATCAAACAACTTCCAAATAAGTTAGAACAAGGCACATAACAAAGATGTGACTAACACATATCATGATCATTATCAATCAACCATTCATTTTATCGATCTTTGGCATTTTCAACACATCATTTATCAAAGACACTCGACCAATTCAAAACTTAAGGGCTAAAACCCATCAACTCTCAAAGATATAAAGCAACTAAAACATTGGGAACTTCTATCCCTTGTCTAACAAAGATATGAATCAATTATAAGCATTGGGGATTTCACCCATGACTATCATGGACAAAACCAAGTTAGGAACACTAATACACACCTCAATCACAAGCTTCCAAAATGAAACACAATTGCAGATACTTAAACTTTATGTCCTCCTCCGCCTCCCAAGTAGCTCCTTTGGAATATTGGTTCCTCCATTGAAACTTCACCGAAGCCACTTCTATCATTCACAATCGGAAAAACTTGCCAATCTAAGATCCTTATCGGGATCTCTTCACAAGACATGGAACCATAAGTACCAACGTCCTCTAAGGGAATGACTAACAAAAGATCACCTACATATTTATACAATATAGAGACATGAAAAATTGGGTGAATGGAGTTCATACTTGAAGGCAACTCCAACTCCTAGGCAACATTGCAAACCCTCTTCACAATCAAGTAGTTACCAACATACCGGGGACTAAGCTTCTCCTTATTACTAACTCATATCACTCCCTTCATGGGAACACCTTTAAGATTACCCAATCATTAACACGCCACACGTCCGCACGTGATTTTGGTAACTTTGAGCAGTTTTCAACCTCTCATGAATCACCTTCATCTTTTTCTAAGGTTTTGGTAAACTAAATTAGGGTCAAGCAAATTACCCATACCAACCGTATACCATCAAATGGGAGAACGACATCTTCTAACATACAATGCCTAAAAAGGCACCCTAGAAAATCCCCTACTTAGGGGCTTCTATATTCCCAATTTTAAAATATTTCCATGCTCCTCGAGCCACTAACCAACACAAAAAGGGTCTCAAAGAAACTAAAGCACAAGATCCATTTACGCCATTAAAGAAAAGACCCCTAGTAAAGACATAACAACATAGGTTCAGAGTGCTTCATAGTAACCACCTAGGCGACAAATGAGACCCATCCTGACACAGCTTACCAAAAGAGAAGTCCTTAGGTACAAACACCATAAGATGCACCACCATATAAATTTTGGGGATCCACTATGATCCCTTCACTAGGGATAGATAACATAACAAAAAAGCTATGACTTTCAACAAAACTTGCACTTGGGGAACTTAGCATACAAACAATGACCCTTCAAAGTTGCAGCACAACATAGAGGTGATCTACATAAACAAAGATAGATGGAAGAACCTATGCATCAAGTCCATGAATATCGCCAAAAAATTGGTCAACCCAAAGAACATGACAAAAAACTCATTGGCTAGAAAATCTAGAGGATGCCCTTCCGAGTTAGAATCATCAACTCAGACCAAATGATACAAACACCCCTTTGAAATTAACTTTCAAGCCTGGAGATGCAAAATGAACCTCCTTTTAGGCATTAAGGAACTACCTTCCCATACAATGACCGACTCATTAGGAAATTTAAACATGACCTTATGGGTCCTACAATATAAGGAAGCATAGCAAGAGTGCAACTAATCCATCCCCAAAATATGATCAGAGTCAATCTCATTTATCTCTAAGAAGCTCACAAGAGTATGGCTACCACCAAAAGATGCCATGCATCCCCCATAGACCCATTTTAACAACCACAAAGTCTTCTACTAGGGTAGAAACAGAAAAAAACTGACAAACTCTCAGGACAAACACCAAGGTGCACAGTCATATTCAGGTCACAAAAGAAAGAGTTAACCCTAGTTCGAGCAAACAATACACATCATAAGAGAAAAGTTCCAATATGCCTGCACCAGTATTAGAAGATACCTTGGGCTCTCGATGGATCGTAAGAGAATTGAGAAGGTCTCGACCAATATCGGAGATAGAAGTGGCACCCCTAGGTGCAAGAGCTAGATAAGTGGTAACCGAAATCCTTTGCTTTGCCCAAACGGTAGCCACTATAGGAAACTCACATTGCATCTGACCCAATTAGCCACAATTAAAACATGGCTCTTTCATTTCTCATAACAACCATGGTGTGATCAATCGTAAAACTAATAAGAAGGATAGGTGAATGGAGATTAGGCCTGAGTGACCTTATGTTGGGAACCCTGTACCCTACGAGCATCACCAATCTAAAGATGCCTTCCTTCCAATGGGTTTGGGTAGGGAGCACTAGTAGTGGAATGGGGCCTAGGACCCATCTAATACTTTCCCTTAAACCACTTTCCACCAAC